>NC_057804.1:377423568-377723568 GCF_018294505.1 Triticum aestivum | reverse complement strand
GCATAGTTCATAGACAAGTGAAAGTGGATACTCTAAAATACGCAAGATAAGCGTGAGTGCTATGGATGGCGTTCTCGTAGGGGGACGGGAGCGGATCCATAGTGGTGTATTGATATGGTGAATATGTGGACTCGTGTGCGCCACCTCAAAAGAGTTACTTGCAATCGTAGTTTAGGATAGCCACCGAGTCAAAGCTGGCTTGCTGCAGTCAAACTCCACCATCCCCTTTGTTGATAATGATGCATATGTAGATAGATCTGATGTAAGTCTTGCTGGGTACATTTGTACTCACGTTTGCCTATTTTATGTTTTTGCAGAGAGACTTCAGTCTCACTAGTAATTCCGCGTGGACTTTGACGTTAGCTTGTTACCTCAGCTACGATCTTGTGCCCTCGGCAGGATCTGGTAGATAGTCAGGCTTCTCAGCCTTTTTCAGTTATAGATGTCTGTACCCAGACATGATAGCTTCCGCTTGTGCTTTGACTTGTATGCTCTGATTGTTGGGTCATGAGACCCATGTTTGTAATATCTCGCTCCTCGGAGCCTATTGAGTAAAATACTTGAGTCGTAGAGTCATGTTGTGATGCCATGTTGTATTTGCACATATCGAGCATATTGTGTGTATGTTATTGAAATGCTTGGTATGTGTGGGATCTGACTATCTAGTTGTTATCCTTAGTAGCCTCTCTTACCGGGAAATGTCTCCTAGTGTTTCCACCGAGCCATGGTAGCTTGCTACTGCTCCGGAACACTTAGGCTGGCCGGCATGTGTCCTTCTTCGTTCCTGTGTCTGTCCCTTCGGGGAAATGTCACGCGATTGAGTACCGGAGTCCTGTTAGCCCGCTACAGCCCGGTTCACCGGAGTCCTGCTAGCCCAGTGCTACAGCCCGGATCCACTTGCTGATGACCGACACGTTCGATGCTGGGTCATGGATGCCTGTCCCTGTAAGTCTGTGCCACTTTGGGTTTACGACTAGCCATGTCAGCCCGGGCTCCTTATCATATGGATGCTAGCGACACTATCATATACGTGTGCCAAAAGGCGCAAACGGTCCCGGGCAAAGGTAAGGCGACACCCGTGGGAATACCGTGCGTGAGGCCGCAAAGTGATATGAGGTGTTACATGCTAGATCTATGTGGCATTGAGTCGGGGTCCTGACAGCGTTGGTATCAGAGCTTGACTGCCTGTAGGATTACCAAGCCAAACTGGTCGAAGTTGAGTCCAGAAATTCTTTAGTTATATAAGGGAATTGATTGTGGGATGGAACGTAAGGCTCTTTTTACTCCTTATACCTAATGGCCTTCTGATCTGAGTCATCTTATCTTTCCTACGGGGATTAAGAACTAGGCTATCTCTTCTTTCTATCAGGATCACGTGTTACTAATCCGTAGACTTATAGATTGTTGGACTTAAGCCTCGTTTCAGTTCCTACTACTTCTGTATGTTAATTGTTGATCTCGAAACCTTGATATTGTGCTTCTGAGTGGTTATGCCACCATTTTTGTGAATGTCTCAAGTCTTTTCTGAGCATTTACAGCCGTTATGCTGTCCGAGTCATTCCAGGTTTCTAAATAGTCTGATGCATTTGCAAAATCCTTTCCCTCTGGTTTCGATGCTCCTTTATGCCAGCTCAATCACACTAATTGTTGAGTTGAGGTATTCTACTGCCTCGACCTTTATGTTGGAATAATTATTATGACCCTAGGTGTCTCAGGGGATCATCTAGTAATTTAGCCATGATTTTTGTTCCCAGTGTGATGATTCTGGCCATCATTCTCGAAAGCATCCCGTGATGCTACTTAGTAGTAGGTATTCTATTTCTGGGTTCTTGAACCCAAGATTCATCCTACTTACTTCATGTTGATAGTAATTGCTAGTGCCTTTAGGATATTAGTAACCTTTGCGATAGTCCTTGAAGTTCGTGGTATCTTCTTCTTCCAAATACCATGAACTACTTATGGCAGAAGTTCCTCGTTGAACTGAAATATCACAACAGGATTATTCTTGAGGAGTTCTCCATTCATAAATCGTGACTCTGCCAGTTCTACCTTTCTGCATGGGTTATCCGGAAGAAATATGTTGAACTTGGTTCGACATACTAATCTATGCATTCACAACTCAGAAAATCATATGTTCCTTTGAGTTGTCCCTCTTTAGTTGTTTTCTGGCCCTCGTCTATCAATTGATAGTCAGGAGTAATTGTGCATTCGTGTTATCAATGCTTATTACTCTTGTGGTCCGTCAAGCCATTCTGTCCTGAATGACTTGGAGAAACAAACTCCAGTACCTCATCCATATTTAGGATTGGGTCAAAGTAGTTGTGTTCCGCAGATCAAGTTACAATCCAGCTTCTGGTCTGCTCTACCCTGAAGTATTACCTTCTTTATGACAGGAATTTCATGAGAATTGCACCACCTTTTGTGAATTCTTGACATAGTGATACTTCTTGCCATCATTGTTCATTCCTCGGTTCCTGTGTTATTGTAACCGAAATGTCGACAAGTGAATCGTGATGTGTGAGATCAATACTCCTAGCAACCTTGTTGCTTGGTAGTTAAAGGACAATAATTTCATTCTTAGTGTGTTGGTTATTGAATCATCATTCTAAGATTGATCGTGCTACCTAGTCCTTATTTTGGTGCACCCTTCGAGTGATGAGTTAGGATCTTGTCAAGTTCTCACCCATTTGATCATATCGTCTTGCCCTCAAAAGCGAGATTATTCCCGAGCTTAGTAACATATCGGTGGTTCGTGATTTCCGAAGATCTTCTCGGAAGTATCACCAGGTTGTCGCCTGACCGCTATGTTGATCTCGTGATCAAGTTGGGTTCTTGTGAACCACCTTCTCTCCAAAAATCGGTGTCAGATATCCCTGAGCTAGTTGGTTAAGCTAAACGACAACTTGGAGGGTTGGAAGATAAAAGCTTGCCTGACTTAGTTCGTTCCAAAGGGATATTCTTGTGTAGTGTGTGTTGAAGAAAGATGATATCTTCATCGATGGGTCCCTGTGATCAGTTGCTGGACCTATTGTCTTATCAATCCTTTGATTTGAGTGTGGGCTATCGTCAACTCAAGTCAGAACCAACGATGTTCGTAATGTTGTCTTACTCGTGGTTGATCCCTCGAGCATACACCATTATATCTTTTGGGTCTGACCAATGCTATCACCGTGTTCACACGATGGTGGAAGTCCAGTGATATGGAAATTCCGATGAGTTGTTGTTGAGTCCATTGACAACATCCTTATCTCCTCCATGATGTTGTTGAATATTAAGTTAGTGTTGGAAACTTTTGAAAGCATTTTCTTCATGCTAGCTCATGAAGTACTTGTTTGATGAAAGGAGTGACTTCCTTTGATTCACGTGCATTTTGATGTAAGTTGCCGTCGTGAATTCGAGAAAGTTTGTTTTGCTCCTTTGGAATCATCCCAAGTCGGTCATGCACGTGCGAAGAATTCTGTGGTCTGTTAGACTGATCATCTTCATTCCATATGTGTTCCGAGCACACCAAGCCACTGATTGAGTTGTTCAAAGATAAAGGAGTCTGTCCAAGGTGAACTCTTTGGACTTCCACGCGTGGAGACTTCGATGTCATTAATGATGGTTCCCCACCTGAACTCGGTGGTGTTTTATTATAAGACTACTTTGTGGTCATGCTTGTCTTGGACAACATGTTCACATGTTTGTAGCAGAACCAGCTCATGTTTTGGAGCTTGCTATCTTAGTTCATCTCCCGAGAATCCCGCAACGTCATCTCGTCAATTTGTGTTGCAAACTTTCATTTGTCTTCCTAGACTCGATGAGTCTGGAATATCCTGACACCAACCAGATCTGAATCTCAGGCAGATATGATGGTTTGGAACATTTCCCAAGAACTATAATATTGGTCCCTCGATAACCGGTAAAGTGGATGTCGTGGCCAACACACCCAGCCGGAAGACCTATTATTATAATATCATGATTGAGGAAGTTGGCCACCTCCCCATAGGGATCTCGTAGGATTTACTCCCTAGTTGCCCCTATGGATTTTTGTGTTCCCAAAGTCCGACCTTTTTACTTGATGTTTTAGATATCAAACCATATCTATGAATGGGATACACTAGTACATCAAGGAGAACATTAGAAGCGGAGTGCTAAATGTCTCTCGGTCGATCATCCAGATTTCGTCCCCTTGGCCTTGTTAAAGTGAAATCTGAGAAGGTGTTATCTTCCTTTGCATCTGCATCCTCCATCACCATTCATCATGGTAGTGAGTTGTGTTACCGGACCCTTGACACGGATGTTGGTAAAACCTTTATGATTGTGGAAATGCTCAAGTTCTTGAGAGCACGCACAAGCGCTACGTGTTATCATCGGCGCTAACTGGGTTTGCTCTCAGTTCCCTCGGCAATGCTATGACCTTCTCAAACAGTGAATTCACTCTCTATTGTTGGGTTCTTCCCCAGTTACCAGAATCATTCCCAGCATTTGCATTTTGTTCCCAGCTTGCACCGCCAATGTGCCATTCTACCATGGGTCTCTTCCATTTCCGGTGATAAGCAAAATCATCCATTACGTTGTCTTCAACAAGGTAATCCACATCATCCAAGTTTGAGTATGCCATCCTACCGAACCCCTCTAAATGATCGATTATGATTTGCCTTAAGCTGGTATAAAGAGTTTCAATGATCTCTGAATCAAAGGTAATTCTTTTTGCCACTTAAGGGGATATTTGTACGAGTCACCTTCCCTAAGGTGCATCGTTATGGTATCATGGCAATCCAAGTCCTCGCTATGTTGACAACCGTTCACCACCTTCTTAAGTGTGGAATTGTTGTCCACCTAGTGAACCTTCGTCATCCGATTCTTTCCACCCCTCTTGATGTGTATCTCGTGTCTCAACCCGAGAGATGGTTCTATGTCTCATTCCGTGAGTTAATCCTGAGTTGTTCGTTCTTTGAGAAGATTAATTCTTCTAGAGTTTTCCTTTCCTCTTCTTCTCATGATTAGCTGGGGTTCTCAGAGCAAGACGACAAGACAATGATGGTGATCGAATCAACGTTCCTATGAAGTGCAACCTGGATCGTGAAGATTATACTAGTCTGCGTTACCCTTCACCTTACCCTACGCTTGAATCTCGAGACGAGATTCTTGTTTAGTGGGGGTGAGTTGTCACATCCCTAGCTGCTGGTAGTGCTCTAGGCTAGCTCATGTGTGCATCATGTTTAAATTTTGAAAACTTGAACTGAGGAATTTTGGAAGCCTCAAAAACTTAAATAAAAGAGGGGCAAAGAACCCTGGAAAATGCATTCAATGTTTTCAAAATGGCCTTAAATAATGTTGGTTATATTTTGGCAAGGGTTTTGCACCAAACCAAAAATAATGAACATTTTTGAGGAATATTTTGAGCACTGAATTTAAATCATTACTTTATTTGCATTTGGAACTATATTCATAATTTGTTAGAATAATAATTTCAAATACCCCTGAAATATTTTATAAGCTTTTGGAAAAGTCCATCTAGCAATATAAAATATTCAGAGGAGCTTTGGCATTGTTTGAATTATTATTTTTAATTCAAAACAGTGGCAAAAGATTAAATAAAAACAAACCAGAAGAAAAAAAATAAAAAAGAGCAAAGCTTACCTGGCGCTTACCTCGCAGCCCACCTGGCCCAACTCTAGTGGCCCAGCCCACCATCGTAGCTCCTCCTGTCGTCTTCGTCCTCGGACAGAAGGACGAGCGTGTGGCTGCAGCGCGCGCGCACGCGCCCGAGCCACCTCCTGCTTGCCGCCCCGCCCCGGATCGGCTAAGGATGCCACGACCCCTCCCTGGAACCCCCTCGTCCGCTCCCTTGCCCCCTGCTCTCTCCCTCTCACTCCCCTGCTCTTCCCCCCCCCATGACCGAAAGCCGCCATCGACGTCGCTCGCAACCACCGTGGCCACCAGCCCTCCCTCGCCCATCCAGCGTGCTCGAGAGCTCCGTCACGACATCCTCGACCTCCCCACCAAGCCATGGAACTACGGACGCGCCACAACGTCGCCGGCATCGCCGTTTCCATCGCCGGCCGCCGAGGATCTTCATCGTCAATTCGCCACCATCGTCGCGTCCCCGAGCCGGCTAACCATCCCTACGGCACCGCTGTGAGCTCCTACGCCTCCCCTCCCTCTTCCCCCCTTCGATTGCGCCCTGTAGCCTCGATTCCACCGGAGCCGTGAGCTCGGCTCCGCCGGCGATGTCGCCGCCGTCACTGCAGATAGCAAGGCTCGAAACCGAGCACGGCACCGTGCTCCTAGCATCTTCAGGAGCTCGGCGAGCCCCTTAACCATCCCTCCCGTCCTCTGTGGCTTCGCCCCGCTCGAACCCGAAGCTCCGGCCGCCGCCGCAAGCCCCACTCCGGCGAGCGCTGACCACCCCGCGTCCTTCCGTCGCCTTCTCCGGATGCGCACGAGCGCTAGGAACCCACAGAGCCTCTCCGCGCGGCGTTTGGACGCCGGAGCAAGAAACCCGAGGGTCTCCGCCGTCTCGGCCTCGCCGGCGTCAAGCCGCCGGCGGGTTAGGCCCTGCTGACCAGGGGTTTGACCCCCCCTGGGTCGATGACAGGTGGGGCCAGCCCCCCCTGTTAATTAGTTTAGTTTATTTTAATTTAATTACCCCTGCTGACGCTGACATGTGGGCCCTAGTGCCCTAATCTTTAATTAAGCTAAACTAAACCCCCCCCCGGTTTAAACCGTGTCACTGACGTGTGGACCCCACACGTCAGGTTTAACCTGGACCGCCCGTTGACCTGCTGAGGTCAGCATGAGGTCATGCTGACGCAATAATTCCTTTCTGGAATTAAAATAAATTAGGAAATGATTTATTAATTCCAGAAAATAGCTAAAACTTCAATAAATCATAGAAATTCAACCGTAGCTCCAAATTAAATAATTTATATATGAAAAATTATCAGAAAAATTCAAGGAATCCATCTGTACCATTTTCATGCATGTTAGAACAACTTATAGCTGCTGTTTAGCACAAATCAATTAAATGGCATTTGAATAATCACATATGGAGTTTGAATTTGAATTTTGTATTCAAACCAACTTCATTTAATCTGTTGCTAGTTGCATTAGCCCAAAACACATTCATTTTGCCATGTCATGATCATGCATCATGTTGTGCATTGCATTGATCGTGTTTTTCTGTATTTGCCGGTAATTGTCCCCTCTCGATAGACGTGATACCGATGATGTGATCGTTGACACTGATGAAGACTCAATGTTATCTTCAGAAGTGCCAGGCAAGCAAAACCCCCTTGTTCATTCCGATAAAATCCCACTCTCTCGCTCCTGCTCTCTATTACTGCATTAGGACAACAACGATTCAACTGTTACTTGCTGCGGTAGCTGAACCCCTTTATCCTTTGCATGACCTGTCATTCCACAGTAAATAGATGAAACCCACTAGCATGAGTAGGAGTTGTTTGAGCCCTGTTGTGCCTACTCATTCATGTTTGTTTGTCATGCCTGCTATTGCTTAGAGTTGAGTCAGGTCTGATTCATCGGGGATGAATCAGAGGCGTGTGAACATGTCCTACTGTGTGAGAGCTAAGTGTGTGAACACGATTTGGTAAAGGTAGCGGTGAGAGGCCATGTAGGAGTACATGGTGGGTTGTCTCATTGCAGCCATCCTCAGGAACTGAGTTCTGTGTTTGTGATCCATGACCAGTTACTACCACACATTGGGTTCCGGTAACTCGACCCCTCTCGACTTATTAATCAACATGATCTCTGTCCAGGAGTTGCAATTAGTTTCTGGCGTTTGTAGGTAGTGTTAGTAGTCTACGAAGTGGCACCCGGTACAGGTGGGCTTGGGACAGACTAGGCACAGTGGCCCGGTGTACCAAGTGGCACCCGGTTGGTGGGCTTGGGAACCCTGCTCACATCGTCTGGGGCCGTGAGCGACACCCCGGCCGGATCTCCTTGCGGATGGAACCCGAATAGGCGATAAACCTGGACTAGAGACTTGTTCGGTTAGTCAGGTCGTGGCCGACTCCCTCGCCCGGCTTCCGCTTGAAGGTTGCCGAGGTACATGACGTGTACAGGGCGGTAAGTGGCGAGAGCGTGTGTGAAGAAGTACACCCCTGCAGGGTTAACATCATCTATTCGAATAGCCGGATTCCTCGGATATGGAAACTTGGACCCCTTGCATAGTTCATAGACAAGTGAAAGTGGATACTCTAAAATACGCAAGATAAGCGTGAGTGCTATGGATGGCGTTCTCGTGGGGGGACAGGAGCGGATCCATAGTGGTGTATTGATATGGTGAATATGTGGACTCGTGTGCGCCACCTCAAAAGAGTTACTTGGAATCGTAGTTTAGGATAGCCACCGAGTCAAAGCTGGCTTGCTGCAGTCAAACTCCACCATCCCCTTTGTTGATAATGATGCATATGTAGATAGATCTGATGTAAGTCTTGCTGGGTACATTTGTACTCACGTTTGCCTATTTTATGTTTTTGCAGAGAGACTTCAGTCTCACTAGTAATTCCGCGTGGACTTCGACGTTAGCTTGTTACCTCAGCTACGATCTTGTGCCCTCGGCAGGATCTAGTAGATAGTCAGGCTTCTCAGCCTTTTTCAGTTATAGATGTCTGTACCCAGACATGATAGCTTCTGCTTGTGCTTTGACTTGTATGCTCTGATTGTTGGGTCATGAGACCCATGTTTGTAATATCTCGCTCCTCGGAGCCTAATGAGTAAAATACTTGAGTCGTAGAGTCATGTTGTGATGCCATGTTGTATTTGCACATATCGAGCATATTGTGTGTATGTTATTGAAATGCTTGGTATGTGTGGGATCTGACCATCTAGTTGTTATCCTTAGTAGCCTCTCTTACCGGGAAATGTCTCCTAGTGTTTCCACCAAGCCATGGTAGCTTGCTACTACTCCAGAACACTTAGGCTGGCCGGCATGTGTCCTTCTTCGTTCCTGTGTCTGTCCCTTCGGGGAAATGTCACGCATTGAGTATCGGAGGCCTGTTAGCCCGCTACAGCCCGGTTTACCGGAGTCCTGCTAGCCCAGTGCTACAGCCCGGACCCACTTGCTGATGACCGACACGTTCGATGCTGGGTCATGGATGCCTGTCCCTGTAAGTCTGTGCCACTTGGGTTTACGACTAGCCATGTCAGCCCGGGCTCCTTATCATATGGGTGCTAGCGACCCTATCATATACGTGTGCCAAAAGACGCAAAAGGTCCTGGGCAAAGGTAAGGCGACACCCGTGGGAATACCGTGCGTGAGGCCGCAAAGTGATATGAGGTGTTACATGCTAGACCTATGTGGCATCGAGTCGGGGTCCTGACACTGAGGCACAACGATTGGAAAAACCAACTTTGTGATCCTAAAGAAAGTTTGAAAGGGAAGAGGAGTAAGTCAAAACACCTATGTCAAGATTCCTGACCAGAGCGACGAAGGGGCTGAGGAGTAAAAAGAATTCCTACTCTCCGATATAACTAGACTCAGAAATAGTTTTCTTCTAGACTCGACAATGGCCAAACTACACGATCAATCAAGGGGGCTCCTATGGTCGGTCGAGGCTCTGATAACAACTTGTCATGCCCAACATGCGATACTATCTAAAGTGACTCGAAGGTCCCACCAAGGATAGAACCGCATATTGATACGCTTTTGCAAGGTGGATATCCTTACATCAACATTACATAATATATGGGGATACATACAAAAGGCATACAATGCCACACGAATACAACATCATCTTACATAACAGCACCATCCGACTACGGATGAAACACAAACAGAAACTCAAACGACATCCACCCTGCTAGCCCAGGCTGCCGACCTGGAACCTATCCCCTGATCGAAAAAGAAGCAGAAGAAGAACTCCAAAACAAGCAAACTCGCTCTCGCGTCATGATCATCGCATAACTTGTACCTGCAGCTATTGTTGTAGTAATCTATGAGCCACGTGGACTCAGCAATCCCATTACCATGGGTATCAAGACTAGCAAAGCTTAATGGGTAAGGAAGGGGTAAAGTGGTGAGGTTGCAGCAGCGACTAAGCATGATATGGTGGTTAACATACGCAAATAAGAGCGAGAAGAGAAACAACAGAACAGTCGTGAAGCTAGCAATGATCAAGAGGTGATCCTGAACTCATACTTACGTCAAACATAACCCCAAAACCATGTTCACTTCCCGGACTCCGCCGAAAAGAGACCATCATAGCTACACACGCGGTTGATGCGTTTTAATTTTAATCTCATGTCAAGTTATCTACAACCGGATATTAACAAATTCCCATCTGCCACATAACCGCGGGCATGGCTCTCAAAAGTTTAAACCCTGCAGGGGTGTCCCAACTTAGCCCATCACAAGCTCTCACGGTCAATGAAGGATATTCCTTCTCCCAGGAAGACCCGATCAGTCTCGGAATCCCGGTTTACAAGACATTTCGACAATGGTAAAACAAGACCAGCAAAGCCGCCCGATGTGCCGACAATCCCGATAGGAGTCGCATGTATCTCGTTCTCAGGACACACCAGATAAGCGAAGCGTACAGGTACCGACGTAACCCAAGTTGCCAAGGGATGGTCCCGCACGGTGCTCTAGTTTGGACCAACACTTAGACAAGCATTAGCCCAGGGGGCTAAAATAAATATGACCCTCGGGTTAATTACTCCCAAGGGAAAGGTATAGGTGGTAGGCAAATGGTAAAACCAATGTGGGGCCTTGCTAGAGGAGTTTTATTCAAGGTGAACTGTCAAGGGGGTCCCATAAATCACCCAATCGCGTTAGGGACGCAAAATCCGGGAACATAATACCGATATGACGGAAACTAGGGCAGCAAGAGTGGAACAAAACACTAGGAGTAAGGCCGAGCCTTCCACCCTTTACCAAGTATATAGATGCATTAATAATATAAGAGATATTGTGATATCCCAACATAATCCTGTCCATCATGGAGCAATCTTCAACTTCACCTGCAACTAACAACGCTATAAGAGGGCCTGAGCAAAGCAGTAACATAGCCAAACAATGGTTTGCTGGGAAGGGTGAAAAGGTTAGAGGCTGACATGGCAATTTGGGGAGGCTTGAAGAACAAGTGATAGGTAGCGCAGCAAAGCGATAGAACGAAGCAACTAGCATAGCAGTGATAGTAATGAGATCCAGGGTGACGGTCATCTTGCCTGAAATCCCGCTAGGAAGAAGAATGAGTCCATGAAGAAGACGAATGGATGAAGCCGAACCAAGCATAGACGAACGAATCCTCACGATCGCAACGAAACAGGAACTAACGAGAAGGAGCACAACCGGAAAGAAGCAAACAACAAGGTAAACACACAACACATAGACAAGACATGATGCTCAACCAAGTATGATGCATGACAAGGCTACATGAAGCTACTCATGGCAAGAGATGATGCATACAAGAACAACAAATCAAAGCAAGGTTAAATGAGGCCGGAAACAACATATAACAATTCTGGTAAGTCCTCGTATGCAAATTTAGAAATTGGTCCAGAACTGAATAAACCTTATGTTCAAGTTGTTAAACATCAAGTTAAGATGCACCAAGATGATCTACATGAGATTATAGTCAAGTTACATATAAAGTTCATTTAATTCGGAGCTACGGCCTAGAAGATATGAGCAAAACAAGTTAAACATGGCATTGATGCAAAATGCATGCAAACATCAAGCAAACACCTCAAAACAAGGATGCAACATGATAATATGAAACTACATGCAACCCTAAGCAAGTTCCATATAGAGCACACTCAAAACGGAGCAACGGTTCAACACATACACACAATACAAGTTTAAAGGACAAGCTGTCCAAAACAGCAACTAGGCATCTTGCAAACATCCAAACAACAAGCTACAACACCTCAACATAAGAACAAAAGGCATGGGCATGAAGTACATGTAAAGCATGACAAAACATGAACACTGAGATATCTCCAGAAATCACTAGAACATGCTCAAAAGGACATGGCAAGATTGCAAATTATAACAGTTTACAGACTTGGCAGAAATAACATCAGGTTGCAATGTTTAGATCCATTAAACAACATGCTACAAGAACTTAACATGTCAAACAAAGGCATGGCATGCTATTAATACAGACAAAAAAACAAAACTCCCTTACTGAACTAATTCCAACTATCAACAGAAAAGACAGTAGCATCCATGCAAACATGGCAAGTGGTATGACAGATTCAGACATGGCAGGAATAACGATAAGTAGGCATGCTGGTGAGCTTGTACAACTCACCACAGAGCAATACATGGCATGACAAGGTAACCAAAAGTAGGAAGACATATTTATTAAGCTAAGCATGGCAAGAGCAAGTTCATAGGGTGCATGGATCACTAGCAAAGCTCATGGCAAAACTGAACTTAATGTTAACAGGCTGACAGCAAGATTATTTAGCAATTTGAGGGCAAGATTACAACATGCTACAACAGGCTATAAATGCAATCAGGGGCACGGATTGATATAACATGACATTTATAACAAAACATCCTTAGTGAACATCTCCATATGAAGCATAAATGACTTGTAGCTGCAGGTTTACATAGCATCATGTTATAACAGAATTAGCCTAGCAAAACAGTAACAGCAAGTACCCTACTTCACGAGCACGATGCACTCACTAATAGACCCACAAAAATACATGGATTGCACCACAGTAAATATGGCATGATGTTGCTCAAAACTCATGTAGACATCAGGCTCATAGGATGCACACACAAAATGCAAAGAAAAAGACAAATCATCAAGTTCTGATAACAGACAGCAGTTAACATCATATAGCACTTTTGTGATGATGATTTGGGCATCAAGATGGACTCAAACAAACATGGCTCAATGGAATGAAACAAAGAGCATCTCTCAATGAACATTTTGATATATCATGCACGCAAAATAGGGTAGTATGCATGGAGTTATGGTGCGATGAACATGGCATAAAAATACCGCAGAAAAAGATTTGGACGAATTCGGGGTCAACCTAGGGTTTGCATGGAAAATGATGTGGAGGCGTGTCTCGCTGGATCTACGGTGACGGTGGCCAGAGTTGGCGAAGATGGCGGCCCGGGACGGCGGGGCCGGGCCGGATCTCGCTGGATCCGGCCGGATCCTGGCGGGGAGGACAACCAGGCGACGCGGGGCGGCGCCCGCAAGGTCGAACACGGTGGCGGTGCTCTGTAGAGGCGGCGGCGGTGCGCGCGAGGGCGCAGCGAGCGGCGGCGTGCCGGGGCGGCGGGTGGCGCAGCGGGACACCGGCGGGGGTGGCGGGTCGACGAGGCCGCGGGGGGGGGGAGCTCGGCTCCTGGCGACGCGGAGGGAGCCGAGGGGCTCGGGCGCGCGCTAGGGCGCGGGGAGGGCGCCCCGGGCCGGGCGGGCCTCCCATGGGCTCTGCAGGCCCGCGGCGGAGGGGAGAGGGCAGGGGCCACGTGGCCTCACGAGATTGGGGAAAACGGCTACGGGCGGCGGCGCTGCCCACTGGGGTGGCGCCACGTGGCGACGGCAAGGTGGCAGCACGGGAGGAGGCCAAGTGGCGGCGGCGGAGTGAATCTGGCGCGTGACAATTGGCGGGTGGAGGCTGGGGCTGCGCGGAAATTGAGGAGGAAGGTGGAAGAAGGCTAAAATGGCATGTGGGTTTGCTTAAATAGGGTAGGGGCTAGGGTTTGGTGGGTTTGAGGCTGTTTCGAGCCGTCTGATCTCGATCGGACGGCTTCGGTGAGAGGGGAAGGTTAGTTGGGCCTAGATGGGCTGAGAAGAGAGGGGGAGAAGAGAAAAGCGGCCCGGCATCAGTTTCCGGAGACCGAAAACGCCCAACAAAAATACCGGCAACGGTGCCGCTATATGTATAACGGTTGGGCTATCAGATGAGCTCCGAATGTGACGAAACTTGACAGGCGCTCCGTTTCAACTCATTGCGAGAACATTTTTATGCCACTTATAAAAAATATTTTGGAGGTGCCGCGGGCGCGTGTGAGTGTGTGTGGACTCTGAACGGATAACGGAGAGAACCGGCGGAACCCAAATGGATGAAAGTTTTGAAAAACATGAAGATGAAATGCAGATGATGACATGGCAACATGCAACACGCAAGGAAATGACATGGCAACTACGGCGAATAACTGGAGGACACCTAGCCCATCGAATCCGGGGCATTACAAGATGCCCCGATGGGTTGAGCCTATGCCTTCCTTAGTCTGTGTGAACTCGAAAGTTATCCGGGTTATATTCTACTGACTTTTGGTCATGTAAAATTTCAACACTACAACTTCTTCGAAAGCGAGAAGTGAATGAAAGGTTATGCATTGAAGAAGTGGGAGTCAACCTTGAACCCTGTGTTCATGCCCATGGACACGATGTATACCTTATCATGGAAGCTTCTCTTAAAATAATTATCCCCTTGTTATGAGTTCATCTTCTGTGGTTTGATCATTTACAAATGTGGTTCCGACCATATTGTTCCCCATGGATTTCATTTCTTAATCAAGTAAACACACTTGTCTTCTATAGATCAATACCCCAGTCTAACCTATATTCTGCCCTACGTTCGAGTATTACCCTCTGGTACCTCGATAATATCAAGAACTACATAACTTCTTATGAGTTCTTCATCAAGTATTATTCTTAGTGCTTCCAATTTTTCCTGGGTTCTGAGTTGTTAACCACTCAAGGACATCGATAACTAATTCGAGTCCGCACTATGATCCGACAACTCCTACTAATCGTCATTACTTACGGGTTCAACTCGAGCATGTCAATCCTAGCCTGATCGGCTATCATCATAGTGCTAATTTTAACTGTGCTACCTGGTCCTTATTCCCGGAGCATAATTTTCAACGATGAGCTAAGCTTACGTCGATCTTCCCCATCATATCATTTCCCCTTGAATATCGAGCTTGGTTTCGAGTTTGTGTCATACCCTTGTTTCTAATAACCTTTCGCTTCACCATTCCTTTGACTTGATGTCATCGCTGATCGATTACATCTTGAAATCTCTCGACAAATGTGTCATAATCATCATCAACATTCTGAGCTCTTCAAAGATATCTATTGAATTCTTCATGGGAAATACCATCCTTGTCCCTTGGTAATTTGTGTTGTCATTGAATACTTCCTTTCCTTCTTTCCAACACAAACTTGTTAGTGTTGTGGCTATACCTTGAGTTCCTGGCTATCCATCTTATCTTATGTCCTACCTTGAAGGAATACCATCTTATGATCAAGAATGTTGTGAGAATTTCACCACCTCTTAAGAATTCCTTATATAATTGATACATCTCGCCATCTACATTCATCTCTTGGTCCCCGTGTTGTTTCCAACCAGAATACCGACAATTGGACTGTGATGTGTAAAATTCAAAATTACTAGCAACCTTATTGCTTGTAAGATAATGAACGATAGTTTCATTCTTTGTGTATTGGTTCTTGAATCACCATTCTAAACATTGATCATGCTACCTAAGCCCATATTATAGTGCACCTTTCAACTAATGGTTAATTACGTATGTTTTCCTCGAGCATACATCATTATACCATTTGATCTAACAAATGTTATCTCCTTGTTCACATAATTGTGGAAATCCATCTTGTCGAAATATCGATGAATTGTCGTTGAGACCATCAGCCACCTCCTCATCCTCTCCTTGGTTTAATGATGAACTCTTGTTTTGGAAACTCGCTCCCATAGTTCATTTCCTGAGAATCTTATATTGTCATCTCGTCAATTTATGTTGCGCCTTTTCTTCTGAGGCATCCTTAGTCTAAGGTATCCTGGCACCAATCAGATCTGAATCTCGATCAGCTGGGATGGTTGGAACATATTTCCAGGAGTTATAACAATGGTCTTTATAAGACCTGGTAAGGTGATGTCATGCCTTGCACACCTGGTCGGAGGACCTATTGTTATAGTTTCCTTTTTAGCAAGGTTATCCATTCTTCGTTGAGGAAATTGTAAGACTTATTCTATGAGTGTTCCTGATGGATCCTTTGTGTATCCAAAGTCTGATCTTTGCTTGAAGACCATGTCAATGCTATCTCAAAGCCTATCTGTGGTACTCCGATTTCAATAAGAACATTTGAAGCACAATGCTAAATATTCTTGTCCATTATCCAAACACCGTTGTATGGGTAATGTCATGAAATCCCTCTCCCCTTACCTAAATGGTTTTCAACTTTCTATTATGTCATGGATATCATGCTCTGCTTGTCTTTGGGAAGGATACACCCCTGAAATATTTTCGTTTCCATTGTTCTGTTTAATCTGATAATCGCATTTTCCTTTCCATTGTTTCGTTTAACCTTTTTTGTGATCTATATGACATAAGTAGTAATATTCTCCTACTTAGGTACACACCTCGGTGTACAATTCAATCAACAAGACCCTGTTACTATTGTTGATGACATTCTGGTAGCCACCGAAGGATGAGAACTTTGCCTATTGGTTCACCTCATTCTGCGAGCAGGAAAAAGGTTCTCTTCGTCCCTCGCCCTTGGTACCGACATTTTTGTTGACATAACTAACAGACTATCCTCTGACATGCCTTGTTATCATGACTGTGCAAAATAACACCGCCCTTTCTGCTTTTAACCCACATGGTGGGCCCATAACCCACTGTTCCACAGGATCGAAACCTGACTCTCATGAACACCCCATATTTCCATAGTTATTCCTCGCGCGTAGCCTCGTATGTAATTCATGAGCCACCTTCCTAGTGATCTATTCTGGTACCAGACGCAATACTTATTCTCGTTGCTGTGAACCCCTTTTTCACACTCCGTTTCAGGCAACGAACGATTGCATGCCCGCTCGAAACTTCTCATGCTACCTTCATACTTTGCTCTTGATATTTTATTAAGTTTCAACTCGAGAGTTACTTTCCACCACCTTCCCGATGTTATCTACCAGATAGACAACCTTACAGAGGTCCGTTCTCCCGGAATAGCCCCTTATTCTTTCGTAAGTGCGATGGATTTCCCAAAGAAAGGATGACAACTTCATCATGATGCATTGATGAATAGGAATGAAGAAATCAATGTTATGGATGGACCTCTTTGAGAAAAGCAACCAAGACCGAGAAGACTCGATAGAATTTCATAACCACATCTTTCCCCCTACTCTACCTCTTAAATCTCGGGACGAGATTTCTTCTAGTGGAGGAGATTTATGATGCCCGGATAATTAAGCTACAGTGAACCTCTGCTAATGATGCCACGTCACCTCCCTTACTGTTGCTAATCTCACGTTAGTTCAAAACCGATTCAAAATCCAAATTCAAAAACAAGTCAAACGATTAAAGTTTTCAAAAGTCGAAACTAAAATTTTATTATTGTGACAAATAATTCATAAGATATATTGGCGGAGAAACCATGTCTTTATAAAATGTTAAATGCACTAAACTAATTAAATCAGTAGCTAAAACCATTAATTAAATGCCTTTTATATTTTGTAAATACAAAACTATATTATTTTGGGATGAAACTTTTTGTGGTTGTGACATAACTTTTAAAAACAATTTGGGTGCCACTTTGGTACTTTTTTAAAACTAAGATAATTAGGAACTAAAAGAAAACAGAAAAGAAAAACAAAGTAAACAAAAAAGGAAAAGACAAAAGCAAAAGGATTTCACCAGTGCAACCGGGCGACGACCCAGCCAGGCCGACCCACCTACTGGCCTATTTAGGTCCTACCCTCCCATGTAACCCTACTCCCCTCCCCATGATCGCCCCCCACGCGATCTAGGAGAGCCCCAGCACTTACCGCCCCGATCCCGCCGCCGCCGGAGTCCATGTCGCCGACCACCGCTGCCACGCCATAGCTGAACCTCGTCGCCGTCTTCCCTGTCCTCCTCCCTGCGCCCCGCTGCCTCAGTCCCTACAGCCCCCGTGAGCTCCCCCTCTCCTCCTTCCCCCTGTACCTGTACGCACGCGCGCGCACTCACCCGTTGTCCCGCGCCGTGGCCGTCCCTTGCTCCTGCTACGCCCATCGCGCCCGTGCCTCGTCCACCACTGCTTGCCCGCGCGTCGTGCCCCTGATCCTGGCCGTGCCTCCTCGAGCCGAAGCGCGTGTGCGCCCGCGCGCCCCGCCCGTCCTGATCCTTTGCTAGCCGCACTGGTCCGGACCTGCCCCTGCTCTCTATGCTCACTTCGTCACCTTCCCCCTCCCGCTCGCACCTACTGCCTTGGCCGCTCGTGCCCTGCGTCGCGCGTGCCCGCCCCCGACGGGCCTGCTCCTTGTGTCGCCTCCTCCTATAGCTAGACCGCGTGCTCGCATCGTTCTGACGCTGCTCCGCCTGCGCCCCGCAGCTTCCCCGCTCCGGTAGTCGCTTGCATGCGCCGACCACCGAGGCATCCTGCAAGCCATCGCCTCGCTCGCGGTGCGCTGTCGCCTGCCGCCGCAACCGCCGCCTAGCCGGCGCCGTGGTCACCGGCGCCTCGCCCCGCCGCGCCTTGGTAATTAATTAATTAATTAATTAGTGAATCAATAAAGTTAATTAATTCTGTTTAACTAAGCTAAATAAAGTTAGTTAACATAATCATTTAGATAAACTAATTAACCCGGTTTAGTTAACCCTACACTACTAGGGAAAACCTTATACACAGGATCTTAGCAGTAGCCCGGCTCAAAAAGAGGCGCTACTGTTAATTATCAGCAGCGCGTGCGCGCAAAACTCGCTACTGAAACAGAGTTAGCAGTAGCACGCTCGGAGCAACCCGCGTTGCTACAAATATCGACCGATAGTGTCCACCAAACTACATTTAGCAGCAGCGCGTTGTCGCAACCGGCGCTACTGCTAAAGCGTTAGTAGCAGCGCGCTTTTTCTGAGGTCGCTGCTGCTGATTTTCAAATTGGGCCACCATTGGTCCCAGTTAGCAGTAGCGGTTGTGTGGGAAGCGCGCTGATGCTAATTTCTTATCAGCAGCGCGTTTTACCACCCGCGCTACTGCTAAGCCGGACCAGCCCCCCACCTTTCCCCACCCGTCCTCCCCTCCCCCATCTCCTCTCTTCCCTTTCCCCTACCCCCACATCCTCCCTCTCTCACTCTTCTTCTTCTTCAATACTTCTCCCCCATTACTCTCCCTCTCCTACCTACCTTTCTCTCTCTTCATTACTCCTAGCTAACTACACCACCTCCATTAATGCATCTCCTTTCTCTTTTTCCTTCCCCCTCCACTAGTTGAAGTTGTCTCCTCCCAAATTAGCTAGCTAGGTAGATGTAGCATTTAGTTAAGTGACCTATTTGCCCACTAACTAGATCTATCTTTGTCAAGAAGAGCTTTGTGCACTTTTGACCTCCCTACATCATTATATCCACCGTGTGCTCATCTCGAGATAGAGGTGATTTAAATTTCATGCTTTTGAAAAATGGAAATATGTTTATGTGTGTGTGATATGATAATTGGGAGATATGATGGAAATTGTGTGTATGGCATGAGTTGACGCCAAATTGTGCTTTTGAGTTGCCTATGTTTTGCCGAAATGTCGATTTATTTCCGTTTCGGCGAATTCCAGGCAAACTCTAAATCTATATATGTCCTATTTTTAGGGAAGGTCATGCTGAATTTTTTGTATGACTTTGATGCATGCACACATTTTTATAATCAATTTGTTTATTATTACCATGCTGAGTTCACGATGGTCAGTGGAACGATGGTGGACAGGTGGTTGCGGTCGGCGGTGCAGGACATGAAAGAAAATAACCGGACAGAGGTTTTATGTCCGTGTCGAAAATGCAAAGGAATAGTTTGGCTCGACCCCCATGACGATGGTCATGTCAAAGTGCACCTGCTCATGACTGGTTTCATGGATGGCTATACTCGGTGGATAATTGAAGATGAGGATGACGATGTTGAGGACGCCGATGGGGCAGGCAATGATGACACGGGGCAAGACGAAGAGATGATCGATAGTGGCGGCAGTGAAGAGGCCGGACATGGCGGCGGAGAAGGGGCCGGACATGGCGGAGGAGAATGGGCCGGACATGCCGGAGGAGAAGGGGCCGGACATGGCGGCGGAGAGAACGACATGGACTGCATGCAGCAGAGTTTGTCGGTACTAAGTTCAATCGTGCGGGACCCTCATGTTCAAGCATTGTTTCGCAAGGAGACGAGTACTGAGGGACCTGCTTCTACAGAGGAGGCTAAGCTAGAGCAACTGGTGGTAGACTCAAACACTCCATTGTATGATGGTTGCAATCCTAAGGTGACCCGCTTGAGTTTCACGCTCCAACTCCTGAAGACAAAAGCTAAAAACAAATGGACCGACACTAGCCTCGATGAGCATCTCAAGTACCCAAAGGATGTTCTTCCCGCGGGGAATCTATGTCCTACTAGTGTTGATGAGGCCAAGAAGATCGTGTGCCCTCTTGATCTACCACATGTTAGATACCATGCATGCGTCAACGATTGCATAATTTATCGGAAGGAGCACACGGAAAAACAAGCTGTCCGATGTGCAATGCTTCTCGATACAAGAAGGCCAGGAAGAAATGTCCCCAGAAAGTTGTATGGTACTTACCGATCACTCCCCGTCTCCAGCAGTATTTTGTAGATCACAAGGAAGCAAAGCTAATGTGCTGGCACGCGGAGAGGAAGAAGCCCGACGATGGAGAGGATCCAAAGCAAAGACACATCAAGGATGGGAACCAGTGGAGAGCATTGAACAACTTCTATAGGTTTTTCGAATGTGATGCAAGGAACATCATGCTCGGCGCGTGTACCGATGGCATGAATCTGTTTGGCAACCAAAACACCAACCATAGCACATGGCCCGTGTTTGTATGGATGTACAACCTCCCCCCTGGTTGTGCATGAAGTCAAAGTACATTCACATGAGCATGCTTATTCAAGGGCCAAAAAAACCAGGAAATAATACTAATTTTTATCTGGGGATACTTCAAGAGGAGTTAGACACATTATGGAAAACACCGGCCAAGACATGGGACGCCAGCAAAGGCGAGTATTTCTACATGAGAGCCGCGCTGATCACGATAGTGCAGGACTATCTCAGTTACGGATATGTCACAGGCCAGGTGTGCCATGGATAATGCGGAAGCACGCGGTGCATGGATGATACGACGTCTCAGCAGCTAACATCAAGGAAACATGGTGGGTCAGGGAAAATCGTGTACATGGGGCATCGAAGATGGCTTGAACAGGACGACCCGTGGAGAAACCGTGGAGATCTATTCAATGGTCACGCTGAGCATCGAGGACCTCCACTTAAGCGGAGAGGTGCCGAAATCAATGAGCTATTGAAAAACTGGAAGGAGTGCCCCACGCCAGGAAAGACGATGAGAAAGGCGCCGGAGCCGCTGCTGAAGGTATAGAAGACGAGGGTCTGTGTTCTGGGACTTGGAGTACTGGCACGAACTCGATACACCTTATTGCCTTGATCAAGACTTGCAAGATTAGAAAATCAGGGAAGATCTGCACATGCCGCCCTGTAAAATGTCAGACGAGACAGAGACGGAGACAGAGGCACGGGAGAAGAAGGGCAAGAAAATAAAGAAAGATGATTATTGCCCCCTTCTTGCTTCACCTTAATTCAGGCTGAGATCGATCAATTCTTTAAGTGCGTTACCGGAGTCAAAGGTAGTTCCGGTTACTATGGCAAGATAAGCAGATATCTAGACATGGACAAGAAAAGATTCAGCGGGATGAAGTCCCATGACTGTCATGTGATGATGACGCAGATACTACCTGTTGCACTTAGAGGGATAATGGACAAGCATGCCCGTGACAAGCTATTGGTCTCTCGAACTTTTTCGACGTCATCTCTTGAAAGTCGATCAGTGTGAAGCAGCTCTGAAGGCTACAAGAAGAGATCGTTGTGATACAGAATGAGCTTGAGATGTACTTCCCGCCCGCATTCTTTGACGTGATGGTGCATCTGTGTGTCCATATTGTGGATGACATAATAGACCTGGGGCCGTCATTCCTGCACAACATGATGCCGTTTGACAGGATGAATGGGATCATCAAAGGATTCGTTCGTAACATGTCCCGTCCGGATGGAAGCATCGTCCAGGGCTATGTGACACAAGAGTGCATCTCTTTCTGCGAGAATTTTCTATATGGCGCAGACCAGCCTCCTGGTGTTAGTGTTGGTTTGCCCGTTAACAAGCACGATGGGAGGCTCGAAGGAGAAGGTCACTGCAACGGTCACAGGGAACTGCACGTGGCATACTCAAATCGACGCATCGACTTTGACATAGCAAACTTGGTAGTGCTACAACACCTAGATGAGGTAGATCCTTTCGTGGCACTGCACAAAGAAATTATCGCAAAGAAGTATCGTGACCGGGGGGTATGCAGGACGGACACCGAAGTTACTAGAGAGCACAACACCACTTTCCTGCATTGGTTCAAAGAGCATATTATTGGTAATCCCCCGGAGGAGGGCTCTAAGGACGGATTGCTCATATACGCCTTAGCACATGGCCCCTCTCCCAACCTCGTAACCTATCAGGCATATGATATCAACGGATACACGTTCTACATGGAGGCCAAAGATATGGACAGTGATGATCAGATTTTAGGGGTGACGATGGAATCCATGACTGACAGCGACAATGACACAACTGAATGATTTTATGGAAGGGTTGAGGAGATCTGGGATCTTGACTACTCTGGACTGCACAACATGACGGTGTTCCATGTTAGATGGGCTAAGAATGTCGAAAGAGAAAGCCGTATTTTCACTACCATGACTATACCCGACACCAAGAGCGCTACCGTGAACGCTATCAGAAAAAATGAGCCATGGGTACACGCTAAGCACGTGACACAATGCTTCTTCATAACCGACCCGCGCTATCCCAGCCGTGTTGTCGTGAGGAGAGGCAAAATGAACATCATTGGAATGGATGGAGTTGTCAACGAGGAAGACTATGATCTGTACGGCAACCCAATGAGGGAAGATGACGATGATGATGAAGTATACGTCAAAAGAAGAATCAATACTATTACCAAAGAAAAATCGTACTCCATGGAAAAGGCAAAGTCACAATGAGGGGCTCAATTATTCTTCGACGAACAAGAAGGGAAAGAAGTTGACTCAAAAACGAAAATGTCAATGCTGAGGAACCGTATGTTATCGGTCAAATGATGTAATATATATGTTCCTATTTTGTATACACACTTAGCCATTATTATGCATGGGTCCAATGATATAATATATATGTTCCTATTTTGTATACATATTTAACCATCAAATGATGCAATATATATCGCCTTCCCTTGGTCACTACTCTCGGAAAAAAGTGAGAGAAAATAAAGGAAAAGAAAAAGGAAAACTGGTTATAGTAGTAGCGGTTTACTGAAAAAGAGCTACAGCTAGTCAAGGTAGCTATAGCGTTTTCCTTAAAACCCGCTATAGCTACCTGTATTAGTAGTAGCGCTTTTGGTCTAAACGCGCTACTGCTACGTCCACTTAACCCAAAATCCTCCCTCTCTCTGCTTCATCCCGCCTCTTTTCCACCCAAATCCCCACTCTCTCTTCCCCCATCGCCCCGCCGCGCCCCGACGCTCGCCCCTGACCCCGGCGCTCGCCCCCGACCCGACCCTCGCCCCCAAACCCGGCGCTCGCCCCGACCCCGACGCGCCACGCCTCCCTCCTCTGCTTCCTCCCCTCCGAACCTCGGCCGTCGTCGGGCCTGCCTCCTCGCCCTGCACCCTCTGTAAATCCCCCCTCTCTCTCTCTGCTAGCTAGGGTTAATTAGGTTAATTAGGCTATTTATTTAGTTATGAATTTAGCTAGGCTGAATTTATATGCAAATTTAGGTAGGCTAAATTTAGGTAGGCTGAATTTATATGCAAATTTGAACTGGGCATGTGATATGTGGACATGTCATGTTTGGAATTTGGACATGTGATGTTTTGGTTCAATTTTTGTAAATGATCCGAGTGGCCTATGTTACGCCGGAATGTTGATTCATTTCTGTTCTGGTGAATTTCAGGCGCTCAATATGTCCATTTTTTAGGAAAGGTCATGCCGAAATTTTCCGTCAATTTTGGCATGATTTGTGCTAGATAGTAGGCATATCAGGTGCTGGCACATAGAATTCTTTTTTATGTCATTTCTCATTTTTTTCATACTTGTAGAAATAAACGAGGAGACTTAATCATAGGAAACATGTCGAACAATGAAGAAACTGGGCCTTTTGACCAAGATGCAGACGAGATGGATTATGAGGGTGAACAAGAGTACCTCGACTATTTGACTGCTAAGCAAGGTTTGCAGGTCAGCCTCGATGATGGTACTGACGCTGACATTGACACCGACGGCGCCGGCACCGATGGCGGCGCCGAGACCGGCGGGGAAGGTACTAGCGGGGAAGATACCGGCAGGGAAGGTACCGGCGGGGAGGATACCGGCGGGGCCGATGCCGCTACCGAAAAGAAGAAGCACAAGAAGCAGAGGATACGAAAACCTAACAAGCTAGGGATTGGACGACTAGTGATCACAAAGATAGCACTTGGCAAGTTTTTGCCATTAGAGCTGGAAGAACCTCGCAAGTGCTATGGGAACCAAGTAGGATGCATCCTACGGGAATGCGCGAGCATCAACGACGATGACTTAAGGAGTAAAGAACATTTGACGCAGTTGCTCCTAACAAAGTTGCACAAGAGATTCAAGTTCCCCAACCGGGATGATAACATAGAACAACCGTGGGATGATCCAAAGATGAACAAGATTAAGAATCACGCCATGGGCATGTTCAACAATGATTTGGCCTCCTGGAAAGGGAGGGTGAAACGAGCTATTGAAGCTGAGGAACCCCTGTCCAAGATTCTGGAGGAAAATCCGACACTTATGGAAGAGGAGTTCGAAAAGTTCAAGGACACTTGTGCTACCGAGGCAGCCAAGGCTAAGGCTGTGAAATTCAAGAGCCTTTAGCAAAGGAACATGGGGAAGCATCGCCTCAGAAGCCGTGGCTACCTCGGTAAAAGGCCCATATGGGATAAGGAGGACGTGGAACGTGAAGCCGCGGGTCTCGCAGACCCCTTCGCGAAGTTCACCAACCCCTTGGAGCGTGACTTCCTCACGACCCGCTACAAGTGGGACAAGGAAAAAAAGATTTTTTACATGGACCAGATCACGAGGAAATTGATTAGACTACTGGTAATTATTCTTTTAGCACCTTACATTTAGCTCCATATCTAGTCGACTACACATTCCTAAACGGTTCACGCTCCTTCTGCAGGAGAAGCAACACCAGCTTGCAGCCGAAAGCCCTACTTCTCCGATGAGGCCCAAGTAGGACACCCTCTCAACCGGGCCTTGAACGAACTTCAGGGACTCCCTTTGGGCCAGTGGCTGCAATATGGTCGTGTGCACGGCGCTGGAGACGGCGCCACGTGGAAGGTGTTTTACAATGAGGGCCCGGAGGCCAAGAAGCAGAAAAAGAAGTTTAGTCAGGCGGACATCAACGCGAAGGTGAAGCTTGCGGTCGAGAAAAAAGCAGCTGAGGACGCGGAAAAAACAGCCGATGAGAAAAATGAGTTGCTACAGCAGGCAGTCAATGCAGCTGTAACTGCCTGCAGAAATGATTTTGCTACTAACTTGGTTCTAGCTATCATCAACCGGACGAAGGAAAATCTAGACAAGATGGTACATGATTTCCCGATGCCCAGTTTCATCGGGAGCAACTCCATGAACAACAACACTGCACCATCACTTGCTCACGCAACCGGCTCTCCTCTCGCAGTCACTCCCGCTCATAGCAGCGCATCCTCCGTCTCTGGCGTGCTAGGCGGGCCTTCGTCTTTGGCTGAGCTCGACGCCGTCACGGTAATTACATGTCGTACCAACATATATATATATATATAGAGAGAGAGAGAGAATATTCCATTTTCGATGCCTTTCGGATGTTTTACGCCACAGACATATGTGTTTGCAAGGCGAAGAAACCCCGTGCACCATACTCTACTTGATCAAAGGCCAGGAGGTGGACGTGGGAAAGGGGATGATATTGAACCCCTTGAAACTAACGTTCCACAACCAACCAATCCCTGCTGGGCACTTCAGGGTTAGCTTGTCTAGTGTGAACTCGGGGCACGAGGCTTTGCCTCCTCCAGTACAGCATGTGGGAGAGGACGATGAGACCCCGCCGTGGATTGGAAGCTGCAAGGGCTGGGTGCTGCTATGGCCGAAGAATCTTATTCATCTGGAGCCGGCCGAGAGCACACCAATAACCACACATCAACAAGCATGTGCGGAAACCACCAACCCACCTACGTAATTACCAGCTCCTGTAGTGCTAGGTGAGAGCGGCAGACGACGTGATGAAGTGGGTGCAATAGTACTGGCTGATGTAATTGGTCCTGTAGAACAGAGAATGGATGATGAGACGGAGGTCGACCCTATTGGTTTCCTCAATACAAATGCGTATGACTGTGACATAGATATGATGAGTCAACCATATGACGAATCGGGCTATCAGCATGCTAATGAGGATATGGATGATATGCCCGGGCAGGAAGGTCATTGGAAGGATTGCAAAAAGTCCCTCTTCATGAATTCCTCACAGGACACACCTGAAGATGCCGCCTCAACACAGGCTCAACTAGCCGGGGGTCGTACCGTGCTTAGCCCTGGAACCCTGGGGCAGGGGTTAAGGAAGGGTCTGGAAGGTGTGCCCAAGAAAAAGGAGAGGAAGAGATCAGGGAAGATAACTGCCTCCAAACAAGCCAGAGCACATAATAGCCAGACGAGGGATTCTGAAGAGCGTGTACCCGTGAAAGGTGTGGCCATGTTCCATCTCACGGGCGAGCCGATGCTACCGCCGAAACCGCTGGAGGCACTATCAGGGGATCTCAGGAGACTACACGACCATGTGCTATTGACTGAGAAAAGCCTACTAGCCTCAAAGGATCCAGGATATCCGACATACGCGGCTCATGTGCCTGAGGGGAAGTGCTACATCGACACAATGCCCGTGGAGGTGTTCTTCCTACGGTTTGACCATATCTTTGAGATGTTTCTGACAAGGTGGCTCGATTTTACAATCGTCTGCCTTTTTGCGCTACATATGAGCTCCGTCATGAAGAGGGAAGAAGTCTCGCAAATCTGTGTGGCGGATCCGTACTACATGCACGAGTCTTTCTTGAGTCTCGGTGACTTTGAGCATGAAACTGCTAGGGACTACCTCCAAAACTTCATGGTACAGAATAAGGACCACGAAATTGTCCTCGTGCCTTATCATCCAAAGTAAGCCAGTTCCGGACAACCCTTTTGTACATTTCAATCATTCCTTCTCGCTCATATGGAGAATAATTTGAGGTGTCTTTTCCCTGCAGCAACGGGCACGCCGTCCTTATCGTTTTTACTCGCAAGTCTCCCATGCCGTGTATTTTGACCCTTCCAGAGACTACGAGAAAAAGCACTACACCCACATAATGAATATTCTAGATGATGGTCTCCAAGGCTTCAGCATTAGAGGTGGCCACATGCAGATCAGGAAACAAAGGAACAAGAAGATGGGTTTCACGCATAAAACTAACTTCTCTTGCATCCATGTCCCAAAACCAAGCAAGAAGGATGGATTCTACATCGTCCATCTCATGGTTCAGTTCAACACGGATCACCAAAAGCTTCGCATGACAACAAGAAATGATGATCATATCCACAAGTGGCTAGAATCTCATGGAGAAGCGGATTATAAACTTAGAGATGACTTCTTTCGCATCCAAAGGGACATTGCGATGATCATCATGAAAGAAGTCGTCGATGAGAAGGGGATGTTCCACCATGGCCCTATATCGCGAGCTGATGTCCGAACTCACATAGGCATGCAATGTCTAGACCTCGTGCCGTTCAAGAAGCTAGGTCCATCCTCGATGATATGGAAGGATGGAACTTCTAGTGATTTATGATGCCGATGATGATGATATGTGTCGGTTCAACTTGTATACTTTTTTGTAGCGATGAAACTTTGTGATGTCCACGGTCCCTGTCGAACTTGCGTAACGCTACTTTGTTAGTTTGCGTATGATGACCTGCGTACCTCTAGTTAATTAGTTTGCATGCTGTATGTTGCATCTAGTTGCTAACCCTTTCTTTTTCGTGTTGCTCTTGTATATTTTGTTGCATATGATTGTACATCCTCTTCGTGAAGATGCATCTCTAATAGGTACCTAGTTTCTTGATGGCGAGATGGCAGTGCTATGTCGTGTACAAAGGGAAGGTTCCGGGGGTGTACAACGAGTGGCATGAGTGTCAAGCGCAAGTGAATGGGTTCTCGGGCGCCAGCCATAAAGGCTTCAAAAGCAGACAAGAAGGAGAAGCTAGTTACTTGAGGTTCACAGTAGCGCGAGAGAGGACTCATAACCGCCACCTCATGTACTGCATAGTTCCGCTCTCACTCATAGTGATAGCTCTTCTCGCGTATACCTTTGTTTAGATGGATGCCGTTGTAGTTGCAAGTATTCGAGACTTGCATGTATCGCTATTTTCGAGATGATGACAAGATACCACTTTGTGTTGGATGATGATTATGATGAGACTATTTGTATGTATATGCTATGATTACATTTGTGGTCTCGCATGCATTTGTATGTGTATCATGATGACATTTGTATGTGCTAAAGATTCTTATATAAAGCCTGTTCAAATACAAAACAAATATGAAGAAAAAAACAAAAAACTACTAAAATTAGTAGCGCCGGTCCCCGCGCTACTGATATACCTATAACCCGCGCTACTGCTAGGCTTTTCCCTAGTAGTGCAAGTCTATGATGAGTGGGACCCATGTGTCAGTTCGACCAGTCAACGGTCAGAGTTGACCGCCGATGTCATAAAATGATTTTTGAATTAAATTATTTCTGTTAATTCTGAAAAATGAATTAAAACTTTAAAAATTAATATATATTATTCCATAGCTCGGATGAAAATACTTTGTACATGAAAGTTGCTCCGAACGATGAGACAAATCCGAATATGCAGCCCATTCTTCGGCCACACATCCCTAGCATAGCGAATATGCAACATTTCACCTCTGATTCATCTCTCCGAAAACACGAAATACCAGAGGATACTTTCTCGGATGTTTCCCCCTTCATCGGTATCACCTACTACCGCGTGAGGGCACACCTAGCACCGCTCATTGTCATGTCATGCACCATCATGGTTATGTTTGTATTATATTTATTGTTTCTTCCCCCATCTTCTCTCCGGTAGACTACGAGACCGACGTTGCTGCTGCCCCGGTCGACTACGAAGTTGACGACCCCTCCTTCTTGCCAGAGCAACCAGGCAAGCCCCCCCTGATCACCAGATATCGCCTATTCCTTCCCTCTACTGCTTGCATTAGAGTAGTGTAGTCTGTTACTGTTTTCGATTAATCCTATTCTGTTGCATAGCCTGTCATTGTTGCTACAGTTGTTGATACCTTACCTGCAATCCTAAATGCTTAGTATAGGATGCTAGTTTATCATCTGTGGCCCTACATTCTTGTCTGTCTGCCATGCTATACTATCGGGCCGTGATCACTCCGGAGGTGATCACGGGTATATACTATACATACATACATACTATTCAGGTGGTGACTAAAGTCGGGCTTCACTATTGTACCCCCTTGCCAAACTCATGGCGAAGTACACAGTATGTCATACTTTATAGAACCTATGGCTGAGGCATAGAGGAATGACCGTCATTCTCTCTCTATCTTCTGCCGTGGTCGGGTTTTGGGTCTTACTCAACTTCACACCTTGCAAGACAGGCAAGAACTCTTTCTTTGACTAATCTATTTTGAACTTCTTCAAAGCTTTGCCAAGGTATGTACTTTGTGAAAGTCCTATTAAGCGTCTCGATCTATACCTATAGATCTTGATGCCTAATATGGAAGCAACTTCACTAAGGTCTTTCATTGAAAAATTCTTATTCAAGTATCCTCTTATGCTATCCAGAAATTCTATATCATTTCCTATCGACAATATGTCATCCACATATAATATCAGAAATGCTACAGAGCTCCCACTCACTTTCTTGTAATTACAGGCTTCACTGTAAGTCTGTATAGATCCATATGCTTTGATCACCTCATCAAAGCGTATATTCCAACTCCGAGATGCTTGCACCAGTCCATAGATGGATCGCTGGAGTTTGCACACTTTGTTATAGGATCGAGAAAACCTTCTGGTTGCATCATATAAAACTCTTCTTTAAGAAATCCATTAATGAATGCAATTTTGACGTTCATTTGCCAGATTTCATAATCATAAAATGCGGCAATCGCTAACATGATTCAGACGGTCTTAAGCATCTCTACGGGTGAGAAAGTCTCATCATAGTCAACTCCCTGAACTTGTCGAAAACCTTTCGCGACAAGTCGAGCTTTGTAGACAGTAACATTACATCAACATCAGTCTTCTTCTTGAAGATCCATTTATTTTCTATGGCTTGCCGATCATCGGGCAAGTCCACCAAAGTCCACACTTTGTTCTCATACGTGGATCCTATCTCAGATTTCATGGCCTCAAGCTATCAGTCAGAATCTGGGATCATCATAGCTTTTCTATAGTTCGTAGGTTCGCCTTTGTCTATTAACATGACTTCCAGAACAGGATTACCGTACCACTCTGGTGCGGATCATGCTCTCGTTGACCTAAGAGGCTTAGTAGTAACTTGATCTGAAGTTTCATGATCATCATCATTAGCTTCCTCTCTAGTTGGTGTAGGTTCACGAGAATGGTTTTCTGTGATGAGCTACTTTCCAATTCGAGAGAAGGTACAATTACCTCATCAAGTTCTACTTTCCTCCCACTCACTTCTTTCGAGAGAAACTCCTTCTCTAGAAATGTTCCATTCTTGGCAACAAAGATCTGGCCTTTGGATCTATGGTAGAAGGTGTACCCAATTGTTTCCTTAGGGTATCCTATGAAGACACTTCTCCTATTTGGGTTTGAGCTTATCAAGCTGAAGCCTTTTGACATAAGTGTCGCAACCCCAAACTTTAAGAAACGACATCTTAGGTTTCTTGCCAAACCACAGTTCATACGGTGTCGTCCGAACAGATTTAGATGGTGCCCTATTTAACGTGAATGCGGCTATCTCTAATGAATAACCCCAAAACAATAGTGGTAAACTGGTAAGAAAATCATAGATCATACCATATCTAATAAAGTGCGGTTACAATGTTCAGACACACCATTATGCTGTGGTGTTCCAGGTGGTGTGAGTTATGAAACAATTCCATATTGTTTTAAATGAAGGCCAAACTCGTAACTCAAATATTCGCCTCCACGAGCAGATCGTGGAAACTTTATTTTCTTGTTACGATGATTCTCCACTTCACTTTGTAATTATTTGAACTTTTCAAATGTTCTAGACTTGTGTTTCATTAAGTAGATATACCCATACCTGCTCAAATCATCTGTGAAGGTCAGAAAATAATGATACCCGATATGTGCTTCAACACTCATTAGACCGCATAAATCGGTATGTATTATTTCCAATAAGTCATTAGCTCTCTCCATTGTTCCGGATAACAGAGTTTTAGTCATCTTTCCCATGAGGCATGGTTCGCAAGTATCAAATGATTCATAATCAAGTGATTCCAAAAAGTCCATCTGCATGTTGTTTCTTCATGCGCTTTACACCAATATGACCTAAACGGAAGAGCCACAAGTATGTTGCACTATCATTATCAACTTTGCATCTTTCGGCATCAATATTATGAATATGTGTATCACTATGATCGAGATTCAATAAACCATTCACATTGGGTGTATGACCATAGAAGGTGTTATTCATATAAATAGAACAACTATTATTCTCTGACTTATATGAATAACGGGTATTGCAATAAACATGATCTAATCATAATCATGCTCAAAGCAAACACCAAATAACATTTATTTAGGTTCAACACTAATCCCGAAGGTAGAGGGAGTGTGCGATGGTGATCGTACCAACCTTGGAATTACTTCCAACACACATTGTCAGCTCATCCTTAACTAGTCTCTGTTTATTTTGCAACTTCTGTTTCGAGTTACTAATCTTAGCAACTGAACCGGTATCAAATACCTAGGGGTTATTACGAACACTAGTAAAATACACATCAATAACATGTATATCAAATATACCTTTGTTCACTTTGTCGTCCTTCTTATCCGCCAAGTATTTGGGGCAGTTCCACTTCCAATGACCATTTCCTTCACAGTAGAAGCACTCGATTTCAGGCTTGGGGCTAGCTTTGGGCTTCTTCATGGGAGTGGCAACTTGGTTGCCATTCTTCTTGAAGTTACCTTTCTTTCACTCACCCTTTTTCTTGAAACTAGTGGTCTTGTTAACTATCAACACTTGATGCTTGATACGTCTCCAACGTATCTATAATTTTTGATTGTTCCATGTTGTTATATTATCATTCTTGGATGTTTTACAATCATTTTATAATAATGTATATCATTTTTTGGTACCAACCTATTGACATAGTGCCCAGTGCCAGTTGTTGTTTTCTGCATGTTTTTTACATCGCAGGAAATCAATACCAAATGGAGTCCAAACACAGTGAAACTTCTTGAGGATTTTTTTGGGCCAGAAGACATCCAGTGGGCCAAGGAAGCCGCTGGGGGTGCCTCGAGGGGATCAGCACCCACCAGGGCGCGCCAGGAGGCCTAGGCGCACCCTGGTGGGTTGTGCCCACCTCGGGTTCCCCCTAAACCGCCTCTTTGCTCTATAAATACTCCAATATTCCAGAAACCCTGGGGGAGTCGACAAAATCAATTCTAGCCGCCGTAGAGTCCAGAACCACCAGATCCAATCTAGACACCATCCGGAGGGGTTCACCACTTCCATTGGTGCCTCTCCGATGATGTGTGAGTAATTCTTTGTAGACCTACGGGTCCGTAGTTAGTAGCTAGATGGCTTCCTCTCTCTCTTTTGATTATCAATACAATGGTCTCTTGGAGATCCATATGATGTAAGACTTTTTGCGGTGTGTTTGTTGGGATTTGATGAACTTTGAGTTTATGATCAGATCTATGTTTTTATCCATGAAAGTTATTTGAGTCTTCTTTGATCTCTTATATGCATTATTGCTTATAGCCTCGTGTTTCTTCTCCGATACTTGGTTTTTTGGCCAACTTGATCTATTTATCTTGCAATGGGAAGAGGTGCTTTGTAGTGGGTTTGATCTTATGGTGCTTGATCCCAGTGACTGAAGGGGAATGGACACATATGTATCATTGCTACTAAGGATAAAATGATGGGGGTCTATCTCTACATAGATTGATCTTGTCTACATCATCTCATCGTTCTTATTGCATTACCCCATTTCTCCATGACCTTAATACACTAGATGCATGCTGGATAGCGGTCGATCTATGGAGTAATAGTAGTAGATGCAGGCAAGAGTCGGTCTAATAATCTTGAACGTGATGCCTATATAATGATCACTGCCTGGACATCGTCATGATTATTTGAAGTTCTATCAATTGCCCAACATTAATTGTTTTCACACCATTTGCTACTCTTCTCGAGAGAAGCCATTAGTGAAACCTATGGCCCCCGGGTCTCTTCTCATCATATTTGCCTTTGTGTTCTATTTTCAGATCTATTAAACCAAAAATACAAAAATACCTTGTTGCAATTTATGTGTTCCGCGATCTATATCATATCTACCACTTTTATCTCACGTTATTTTCCTATCTTGAGGCGCCGTACCTGAAAGGGGTTGACAACCCCTTTAACATGCCGGGTTGCAAGTATTTGTTATTTGCGTGCATGTGCTATTTACGTGGTGTGAGGAGGTTCTCCTACTAGTTTGATAACCTTGGTCTCATCATTGAGGGAAATACCTACCATCGCTATACTGCATCATCCCTTCCTCTTGGGGGACATACCGACGTAGTTCTAGCAGACATCAAAATGAATTTCTGGCGCCTTTGTCGGGGAGGATCTTCAACATCAACCAGGTTCCTAATCACAAATCTCATCTCCTCGCAATTTAAATTATTTGCCATTTGCCTCTCATTTTCCTCTCCCCCACTTCACAAAAATTTGCCATTTTATTCGCCCTCTTTTTCGTTCCCCGTTTTTTTGTCAGATCTGTTTTTGAGTGCAATCTTGTTGTGAAGTCATCATGACTCAAGAGAAAACCAAGTTGTGTGATTTCTCAAATACCAACAACAATGGTTTTATTTGCACTTCGATTGCTCCTCCCGCCACTAGTGCTGAGTCTTGTGATATTAATACTGCTTTGCTGAATCTTGTCATGAAAGATCAATTTGCAGTATTCCTAATGAGGATGCCCCGTCCCATCTTAACACATTCGTGGAATTATGCGATATGCAAAGGAAAAAATATGTGGACAATGATGTTGTGAAGTTGAAATTATTTCCGTTTTCTTTGCGAGATCGTGCAAAAAATTGGTTTTCTTCTTTGCCTCGCAATAGTATTGATTCTTGGAACAAGTGCAAGGATGCTTTTATTACTAAGTATTTTCCGCCCACAAAAATTATTTCCCTTAGAACCCAGATCATGAATTCCAAGCAACTTGAACATGAGCATGTTGCACAATCTTGGGAAAGGATGAAATTGATGCTAAGGCATTTCCCAACTCATGGATTAAATCTTTGGATGATCATACAAATTTTTTATGCGGGATTGAATTTTCTTTCTCGTCTTTTATATTCCGCTGCGGGGGGTACTTTTATGGAAATTACTTTGGGTGAAGCTACTAAATTGCTAGACAATATTATGGCAAATTACTCGCAATGGCATACCGAAAGTGCTCCTACTAGTAAAAAAGTCAATTCGGTAGAAGAAATAAATTCTTTGAGTGAAAAAGTTGATGCTCTTATGAAGTTGGTTGCTAATAAAAGTGCTCCTATTGATTTTAATGATGTTCCTTTTTCTAATTTGATTGAGAAAAATACTGATGCCATATATGTGAATTTTGTCTTGCGAAAAAATTTCAATAACAATGCTTATAGAGGTAATTTTAATCCTAGGCCTTTTCCTAGTAATTCCTCTAATAATTATGGAAATTCCTATGGTAATCCTACTTATAATAATAATAATAGAAACACCTCTGATCTTGAGAACAATATTAAAGAATTTATCAATACTCAAAAAGATTTTAATACGTCGATAGAAGAAAAGTTGAATTAAATTGATGATTTGTCTAGAAGTGTTGATAGAATTTCTCATGATGTAGAAACTCTCAAGATGAAAAATTTTGTGCGTAAAGTTGAATAAGTAATTAAAGCACTTTATGTTTCTATGGATGAAAGTAGGAAAAGTACCGCCATGCTTATAACTAAAAGAGAATTTTTAGAAAGAGCATTTTCTAGTGATTACTATCATAAAAGTGATGAAGATCTTAAAATGATTGGAGTTTATTCTATTGATTCTTTGTTTAGTAAAATTAAGATTGATGAAAAAGGGACTGGAGAAGAGTCAACTTTAGTTAGAAGGCGTCCCTATGATTCGGAGGGTAAAAATCTTGTTGAGAAAATTGATAAAAGTGGGTTTGAAGAGGTCGGGACTTTAACTAGTGATGTGCCCACTATTTTGGATTACAAAGACTGTAATTATGATAGTGGCTCTTTGGTTGATTGTATTTATTTGTTGCAATCCATGATAAATTCACCCCATGCTTATGAACAAAATAGAGCTTTTACTGAACATATTGTTGATGCCATGATGAAAGCTTTTGAAGAAAAGTTGGAATTAGAAGGTTCAATTCCTAGAAAATTGCATGATGAGTGGGAACCTACTATCAAAGTAAAGATTAAAAATTATGAGTGATTTGATTTGTGTGACTTGGGTGCTAGTGTTTCTACAATTCTAAAATCTTTATGTGATGTGCTTGGTCTTACCAATATTGAAGAATGCTCTTTAAATTTACACTTAGCGGATTCTACTATTAAAAAGCCTATGAGAAGAATTAATGATGTTCTTATTATTGCAAATAGGATTATGTGCCCATATATTTTATTTTTCTTGATATTGATTGCAATTCGGCTTGTCCAATTATTCTTGGTAGACCGATTTTGCATACTATTGGTGCCGTGATTGATATGAAAGACGGAAATATTAAATTTCAGATTCCACTAAGGAAGGGAATGGAACACTTCCCTAGAACAAGAGTTAGGCCACCACATGAATCAATCATGAGGGCATCTTATGGATCTAGAACCAAAGATGACAACACTTAGATCCTACGCGTTATTCCTAGGTAGGGGCATAAAACGACAGCGTTTGTTGGGAAGCAACCCAGTGAATACAATTTATTTTTGATTTTTGCTTTATGTTCTTGTGTGTTAGCACAATTATGATACTGTTTTGATTGTGTATTTTGTGTTTTAATAAGTGTTTGTGCCAAGCAGGGTCTTTGGAAATATTTGGGTCAAAGTTGATTTGATCTTGCTGAAAAACAGAAACTTTTGCCCTCACAAGATTATTTGTCATTTCTAACAGAAGAGTAATTTTGAGTTCATTATTTTTGCATAAGATCAATGGACAAATTTAACACGTCCACCAATTTATTTCAGAATTTTTGGAGTTACAGAAGTATTGGAAATATTCAGATTTCTACAGACTGTTCTGTTTTTGCCAGATTCTGTTTTCTTTGCGTTGTGTGCTTGTTTTGATGGTTCTATGGTTTTCTTTGATGAGTTTTTGCCATAAAAAAGTTGGAATACAGTAGATATAATGCAAAAACAAAATAAGAATAGGTTTGCAACAGTACTTATAGTAGTGGTTTGCTTTCTTATACTAACGGATCTCACGAAGGTTTTGTTGAGTTTTGTGTGATTGAAGTTTTCAAGTTTTGGGTGATCTTATGATGGATGAAGGAATATAGATTAGAAAAAGGCTAAGCTTGGGGATGACCGAGGAAACCCAATATAATATTCAAAGAAGTAGCAATCAACTAAGCTTGGGGATGCCGCCGAGTGGCATCCCCGCATTCTTCTAACAGCCATCGATATTTTACTTGAAGCCATATTTTTATTCGTCACATAATATGAGTTTTGCTTGGAGCGACTTGCATGATATGAGTCTTTGCTTGTTTTGCTTTGTGTTTTAAGTGTTCAATCCTTGCTGGACACACCCTTTTGAGACAGCCAAAAATTATGCTATGCTTGCTCCTATGCTTCACTTAAATTTTTAGAGCCATGGATTTGCTCTAGTGCTTCACTTATATCTTTTTGAGCATGGTGTGCTTTGTTATTTTTGAAGAAATGCTCTCATGCTTCACTTAGATTTATTTGGGAGTTAGTAAAGTTTTAATAAATTCTCTCTTGCTTCACTTAGATTATTTTGAGAGAAAGAAAAAAAATTAAGCTTATGATTTTCACTTATATTTGTCTGAGCTTATCAAAAGCAGCATATGAAAATAGTCCCACAGTGATAGATATGCAAGGAGGTACAATAAAAACTTTCATGAAGATCATTGGACAAAATAAACTTAATTCTTAGTAATGGTTTTGAGATATGACGATATGATATGTGAGTCATGTTGATGAGTAATTATGCTTTAGTAAGGATATTGATGTTAAGATTTGTGATTCCCTATGAAAGCACGAAAGTCAATAGTTATGCAATGAATTTATATCCTACATATGGTGCATTATTCGGTCTTACTTATGGTTAATGCTTGTGTGCGAGATTTTCTTCGCTTCTCAATCTTTTTGCTAGCCTTCATTTTGCACTAAGTATGATCACTACTTGTGCATCCAAAACCCTTTAAACTAGTTTTGCCTTATGAGTCCACTATACCTACCTATATGCGGTAGTTTCATGCCGTTCTAAGCAAATTTGCATGTGCTATCTCTAATTTTCAAAATAAATTTCTCTTTTGTGTGTTCTACTGCTCGCGAGGCTTTGAAGGGTGACCAATATTTTCCATGCTAGATGTGTTATTCTCATGGTGAGTGTTTATTCACTTGTCATTGCACGAGAGTACGACAAAGGTATTAGGGATGCCCAGTCCCGAAATGAAAAATGAATTTACTTTATGTTGTCAAATAATAAATTCCTTGGAAAGTGTTGGTATGGAGGGAACCATGGATTCGGCTAGCCATGGAAAGTGAAAGTAATGGTGGAAAAAGGAATAAACTTTATTTACTGTTTGGGAACCGCCTATGATGTATCTAGCATGGAAAGTGTTGGGATCTCTAAGTTGTTTTCATTGGTGGGAAAAGTATGCCTCTCAAAAATATTTTTATCTCTCAACTTAAGCTTTGAGCTCTGGCACCTCTACAAATCCCTACTTCGCTCCGCGAAGGGCCTTTCTTTTACTTATGCAATTTTTATTTTGAATTTGAGTCTCTATCTTCTCTTATAAAGCACCAACTAAGGGGCACTATGATCTTATTTAAACATTGGGTGTAGCTAATATTCGAGTGTGCTTCATGAATGGATCAATGATTGAGCATAATGGGCTAGGGATAACTTGCTTTAGTGTTGATATTTTGAAAGATATGGTTGCTTGTTGGTATGCTTGAGTATTAAAGTCTTCATGTCAAAACTAGACTATTGCTTTGAATCATATAAAAGTCCATATGTCCATGCTATAAAGAAAAGAAATGTGATGAACATGTTAGGCAACATTCCACATCAAAAATTCTGTTTTTATCATTTACCTACTCGAGGACGAGCAGGAATTAAGCTTGGGGATGCTAATACATCTCCAACTTATCTATAATTTTTTATTATTCCATGCTGTTATATTATCATTCTTGGATGTTTTACAATCATTTATAGTAATTTTATATCATTTTTTGGTACTAACTATTGGGATCTACGGTAGGGTGCGTCGACTGCAAATTAAAATTTCCTACGCGCAGAACAACCAAGAACATGCTACGGGAGATGGATCACAGATTGTTACCAGTAGAAGCGCAGTGTTGTGCAGCGGAAGTAGAGTTGAGGCAGCGCGTCCGCGTGGATCGTCTCCTCCTCGTCCAATCTCCCTCGAACAACCGGTCGTCCGATCCCACTTACAAGTTCGCCAGAGCACGCAAGTGCACCGCCTCTAACGGTATCCGCGCGTGCAGGAGGAACGTCGTGCGGCAGACTTCTAGGTCCGATCACATAACCGGCGGCAAGTGGAGGTGGCTATTCGCAACACATGCAAACCCTAGTGACAGTGTCGAAGAAATCAACCGAATGAGTGTGCCACACCTCCACTTTATATAGGCGTCCATCGCGGGCTCAACACTTGGGCCTCGCACAGATCCTAGAGCCCAAAGTCTACTTGGTCGCGTTCCAAGTCCAGCTCGGATCACATCCGACCAGTGTCCTCCGAACCGACCTTGTAGGTTCCTTCCCTTAAGCGCGCGACCCCTTAGGTTCAAGTCGGCTTGGTCACAGTTCGGATCACCTCTGACCTGTACGGTTGGTAGCGGCCTCTATCAAGGCGTGCCGACCACCAAGTAGACTATGAAGCTGGTTAGGCGAACTTGTACAACATGTCACACTTCTGTTACCTTTGACTCATGATATATGTTGTCGGGCTCAAGGCAAGACTGTCATCCTTGTGCTAGCCCGACCTCTTTCTCGTTCTAGTGATACCGACCACAAACCGGATTATCTAATAATCCTTGTCGCATGGCCATGCTTATCCTGGTCAGATCACATGAGGGGCCCAGAGTATATCTCTCCTGATCGGAGGGGCAAATCCCATCTTGCTCGACCATGTCTCGCAGTATGGGACTGGACAAACCCGAAACCTACCTTTGTAACTACCCAGTCACGGAGTAGCGTTTGGTTGGCCCAAAGCAAGTCTGTCACCATCCCGAGTACATGCGTCAACTCAGGTCTTAGGACATAGAACATATGTTGTACTAGAGACTCACAGGTGACATATCATTGCGTCTCATAGTTGGGTCTGCCCGACTCAGACCTTATCTCGACTCGGATCCGACTATGTCGAATCCGACCAGATCCTTCCGAGTCCATATTATCCGGTTAGCATCCAATGCTCCACGGCTAGTGAGACCAAGCCATCGACCGTGTCATATGTTAGTCTAGTCGGCTGAGCGCCCACACAGCCCTTTCGACTAGGGACCGTTTAGGACAGTCATCATACAATGCATAGTCCCACAAACAAGTCACGTACTTGCTGATACACATCATTGATAATGTCCAAGGACTATCTTTATTCATAAACACATAGGAAATATCATCATACATGATTGCCTCTAGGGCATATCTCCAACAGTCTCCCACTTGCACTAGAGTCAATAAAATAGACATCGAATGCCCATAGCTCTAACGTGCCCCTCATGCTTGCGTTGTGGAAGCGGCTTAGTCGATCTGCAGCATTTGCATCCGTGTGAATCTTGCATAACTCTACATCACCATTCTTTACGATCTTTCATATCAGGTGATATTTCCGGTCTATGTGTCTAACCTTGTGGTGATTCCTCGGCTCCATGGCTTGTGCGATGGCACCAGAATTATCACAATAAAGGTCCAACAGTTTCACCGAGGCTGGGAAAATACCAAGACCATCCAGAAAATGCCGGATCCAAACACCTTCCTTTCAGCTTCACAAGCCGCAATGTATTCGGCTTCTGTGGTAGAATTGGCCACCGTATCCTGCTTGGAACTCATCCAGTGCACTGCCCCTCCGTTCAGGATGTACACAAATCTGGACTATGATCGACAATCATCTCTGTCAGTTTGGAAACTAGCATCGGCGTAACCCCTTACGACGAGCTCTTCCTCACCTCCATAAACTATGAACATCTCTTTAGTCCTTTTCAGGTACTTCAAAATAGTCTTTACCGCTGCCCAGTGACTCTCACCTGGGTTGACCTGGTATCTACTTGTTAGGCTTATCTCAAAAGCAACACCAGGCCTTGTACATATCATGGCCTACATGATGGATCCGATTGCCGAGGCATATGGAATCCTACTCGTCCTGCTTCGCTCATTAGATGTCGAAGGACTCTGAGTCTCGCTTAGCCTTATACCATGTGACAGTGGCAAGCACCCTTTCTTCGCCTCACTCATGTTGAACCGCTTCAACACTTTATCTATGTACGTTCTCTGGCTCAAGCCGAGCAGCCTTCTCGATCTATCTCTATAGATCTTAATGCCTAAAATATAGACTGCCTCACCAAGGTCTTTCATCGAAAACTTGCCATTTAATGACTCCTTGACCGAGTTCAACATCAAAACATCATTCCCGATCAGTAGTATGTCGTCCACATACAAGATCAAAAATACTATCGAGCTCCCACTTAACTTCTTGTATAAACAAGAGTCCTCTTCGCTTTTGATGAAACCGAGACCAGTAAAACAAATATTCCAGGTCCGAGAAGCTTGCCTCAACCCATAAATGGATCTCTTGAGCTTGCATACCATACTAGTGCTAGTCGGATCGACAAAACCCTCGGGTTGTATCATATATACGTCCTCTGTTAAATTTCCATGAAGGAAAGCCGTTTTGACATCCATCTGTCATATCTCATAATCGAAATATGCAGCTATAGCTAGTACGATCCTCACCGACTTCAGCATCGCTACCGGCGAGTAAATCTCGTCGTAGTAAATTCCTTGAACTTGTCCATAACCTTTAGCGACAAGCCGAGCTTTGTGGATCTGAACATTTCCATCCACATCGGTTTTCTTCTTAAAGACCCATTTGCATCCAATGGCAGTTACGCCAGGTGGCGGATCAACCAAGTCCCAGACTTGTTTCTCATCCATGGACTTTAACTCGGATCTCATGGCCTCTAGCTATGCCTAGGAATTTAGGCTCACCATCGCTTCCGCATATGTGGTCGGCTCATCACTTTCTAGCAACAATACATCACGCACACTGCGCAATATTTCTGACCTCCATGGTTCCGGTGCCGCTTCCACTACGGGTTCCCTAACTGACTCCGGTATGATCTCATCACCAGCCGAGCCATCCCTGAGTGGTCCTCGAATTTCTTCAAGTCGAACCATCCTCCCACTAGCCTCTCGACTGAGAAACTCTTTCTCAAGGAAAACCCCGTTCCGAGCAACAAACACTTTGTTCTCTTCCCAGTTGCAGAAGTTATAACCCAAGGTTTCCCTCGGATATCCCACGCATATGCATTTATCCGATTAGGTGTAAGCTTATATGACATAAGTTGCTTGACAAATGCTTCACAACCCCAAATCTTTAGAAAAGACAAACTGGGACTCTTCCCGGTCCACATCTCATGTGGTATCTTGTCTATGGATTTTGATGGTACCCTGTTAAGTGTGAAAGCTGCAGTTTCTAGAGCGTATCCCCATGCATAGTCCCACAAATAAGTCACGTACTTGCCGATACACATCATTGATAATGTCCAAGGACTATCTTTATTCATAAACACGTAGGAAATATCATCATACATGATTGCCTCGGCATATCTCCAACACTAACCTATTGACATAGTGCCCAGTGCCAGTTACTGTTTTCTGCATGTTTTTTACATCGCAGGAAATCAATATCAAACGGACTCCAAACACAGTGAAACTTCTTGAGGATTTTTTCGGGCCAGAAGACATCCAGTGGGCCAAGGAAGCACCCTGGGGGTGCCTTGAGGGGGAGCAACACCCACCAGGGCGCGCCAGGAGGCCCAGGTGCGCCCTGGTGGGTTGTGCCCACCTCGGGTGCCCTGTGAACCACCTCTTTGCTCTATAAATGCCCCAATATTCCAGAATCCCTTGGGGGGAGTCGACGAAAATCAATTCCAGCCACCGTACAGTCCAGACCCACCAGATCCAATCTAGACACCATCAAGGAGGGGTTCGCCACTTCCATTGGTGCCTCTCCAATTATGCGTGACTAGTTCATTGTAGACCTACGGGTCCATAGTTAGTAGCTAGATGGCTTCCTCTCTCTCTCTCTTTTGATTATCAATACAATGGTCTCTTGGAGATCCATATGATATGAGCCTTTTGCGGTGTGTTTGTTGGGATCCGATGACCTTTGAGTTTATGATCAGATCTATGTTTTTATCCATGAAAGTTATTTGAGTCTTCTTTGATCTCTTACATGCATGATTTCTTATAGGCTCGTATTTGTTCTCCAATATTTGGGTTTTGTATGGCCAACTTGATCTATTTATCTTGCAATAGGAAGAGGTGCTTTGTAGTGGGTTCGATCTTACGGTGCTTGATCCCAGTGACAGAAGGGGAAATGACACGTATGTATTGTTGCTACTAAGGATAAAACGATGGGGTCTATCTCTACATAGATAGATCTTATCTACATCATGTCATCGTTCTTATTGCATTACTCCATTTCTCCATGAACTTAATACACTAGATGCATGCTGGATAGCGGTCGATGTGTGGAGTAATAGTAGTAGATGTAGGTAGGAGTCGGTCTACTAATCTTGGAAGTGATGCCTATATAATGATCATTGTCTAGATATCTTCATGATTATTTGAAGTTCTATCAATTGCCCAACAGTAATTGTTTTCCCACCGTTTGCTATTTTCTCGAGAGAAGCCACTAGTGAAACCTATGGCCCCTAGGTCTCTTCTCACCATATTTGCCTTTGCGATATATTTTCCTTTGCATTTATTTTTAGATCTATTAAACCAAAAATACAAAAATACCTTGCTACAATTTATTTGTTCTATGATCTATTTATCCTATCTACCACTTTTATCTCACGTTATTTGCCTATCTTGAGGCACCGTACCCGAAATGGATTGGCAACCCCATTAAGACGTCTGGTTGCGAGTATTTGTTATTTGTGTGCAGGTGCTATTTATGTGGTGTGAGGAGGTTCTCCTACTGGTTCGATAACCTTGGTCTCATCACTGAGGGAAATACCTACCGTCGCTATACTGCATCATCCCTTCTTCTTTGGGGAAATACCGACGTAGTTCTAGCAGACATCAATGCTCTTTCTTGATTTCTACCTTCACCAATTTCACCATCGCAAAGAGCTTGGTAATTGTTTCATCCCTTGCATATTATAGTTCATCTAAAGTTCTAGTAACTTGGTGATAGTGACTAGAGAACTCTGTCAATCACTATCTTATCTAGAAGATTAACTCCCACTTGATTCAAGTGATTGTAGTACCCGAACATTCTGAGTACATGCTCACTGGCTGAGCTATTCTCCTCCATCTTGTAGGCAAAGTACTTGTCAGAAGTCTCATACCTCTCGACACGGGCATGAATCTGAAATACCAATTTTCAGCTCTTGGAACATCTCATATGCTCTGTGGCATTCAAAATATTTTGAAGTCCCGGTTCTAAGCCGTAAAGCATGGCGCACTAAACTATTAAGTAGTCATCATATCGAGCTTGCTAAACATTCATAACGTCTGCGTCTGCTCCTGCAATAGGTCTGTCACCTAGTGGTGCATTAAGAACATAATTCTTCTGTGCAACAATGAGGATAATCCTCAGATCACTGACCCAGTCCGCATCATCTTTCAACTTAGTTTTCTCTAGGAACATGTCAAAAATAGGGGAGCTATATGGCGAGCTATTGATCTATAACATAGATATGCAAAAACTCCCACTTAAATTAACATCCCTCGAGTTATCTAAGTGATACTTGATCCAAATCAACTAACCCATGTCTGATCATCACGTGAGATGGGGTAGTCATCAATGGCGAACATCTCTATGTTGATCATATCTACTATATGATTCACCTCGACCTTTAGGTCTGCAGTGTTCCGAGACCATGTCTATACATGCTAAGCTCGTCAATTTTAACTGAAGTATTCTGCATGTGCAAAACTGTCTTACACCCATTGTATGTGAACGTAGAGACTATCACACCCGATCATCACGTGGTGTCTCGAAACGACGAACTGTAGCAACCGTGCATACTCGGGAGAACACTTTTATCTTGACATTTAGTGAAGGGATCATCTTATAATGCTACCGTCGTTCTAAGCAAAATAAGATGCATAAAAGATAAACATCACACGCAATCAAAATATGTGACATGATATGGCCATCATCATCTTGTGCTTTTGATCTCCATCTCCAAAGCATTGTCATGATTTCCATTGTCAACCGGCTCTACACCTTGATCTCCATCATAGTGTCGTGGTCATCTCGCCAACTATTGCTTCTACAACCTAACGCATAGCAATAAAGTAAAGCAATTACATGGCAATTGCATTTCATACAATAAAGAGACAACCATAACGCTCATGCCAGTTGTCGATAAATTAGAAAACATGATCATCTCATACAACAACATATATCACATCATGTCTTGACCATATCACATCACAACATGTCGTGCAAAAACAAGTTAGACGTGCTCTACTTTGTTGTTGCAAGTTTTACATGGCTGCTACGGGCTTCTATGTGGCACCCCGGCTCAGAGCAACCGGTTTACCTTGCATTGCCAGCCTAGAGATCAATTCTTCTAGCAACACACAACAATATGGTACAGAAACAACTAATGTATTGATGCTAGCAGAAACATAAGTCTGATATTACATCAAGTTGCGAGGCCAGGCGGCACACACGGTGCGGCTGAACAGTATGTACATGATTTAATGAACATGAAGGGACCTCGATCACATAAACTATGCAGCAGCAGAACAATGATGAAGTGGAACTCCATGGCACCGGGACACCGACGTGGATACGATCTAGATGCGGGAAACTCTCCAATCGGATACGACTTGCCTGAAATCTGGCATGACACGCCAGGTCAGTACATTGAATGTACTTGCAAGCTCACAACAAACATAAGCATAATGGCAAACAATATCATGAAAATTATTCAGGTTAATGCAGTGCAAATCCCGATGCAGTGAAACAAACTTGTGCACCAAGTCCCTCGAACTCGCTTACCAGACGGGTTACCTCATAACCGAATGGTGATCATACTCGTATCACAACTGAAGCCAACATTCACGATCATCTCATGATCCCACAGATCATCACAAAACCAGCGCCAACAATAAATCTTTAGTGTGCAAGATTACTTATAAATGTTGATCCATGGTGTGACTTACTCGCGAGTTGTGTTCGTAACCGAGGACACGACTATCGATAGATGGAATACACTCTGCAGAGGTAGCACACTTTACCCACACCTTGGAATCCCTGGCCTCGGCATCCCATTCAGGTGGACCAAAGGTATTCCGACAAAACCCTTCCCTTGCCATGACACTCTCCCGGCCACTCCGACGAACTCCCTTCTGGGCTAAGTCATGGGTGGCCGTGTGCCTACCGAAGGCATCAACAGCCACCGTCGTGGCAAAAACAGTCCCAAACAGGGACAAGCTACCATAAAAACAAACAGACACACATGGTTATGTCTGCTTACCGGGCCAGGGTACCGCACACCCATAACCTTCCCTTGTTGGAGGCACCGGCAAGAGGCATGACAACGGATCGAATCAAGACCTCCCCATAAAGGTAAATGTGGTCGCACTGAGGAAAAACCCAATTCAGTGGCACCATGACTTGATCAACATTATATTCAAGTTGGATTATTATCAGGTTTAACTTGAAAATAAAAATCGCCCTAAGTCATCAGATGGCATGATCCTGCAACTATTCGACATGCAAAGCATACCACTCACATGAATGGATCAACATCATCAAAATGATTTTCTTGCACTACTCATCATCAAACCTTACTAGTTCTACTTCAGTGGTGTTTATCATGCATCATTTTAATTATCTCATAATTTATATGAAAATCCATTTATCATGAAGAAACTACCATTATCCATAAAAGCATATTCACTAGGTTAAAACTTTATTTTACTAGCCAAACTAGTTCATGCATTCAACTAGTAACTTAAGCAAGCATTTCAAGCATGACAATGTAACTAGCACTAAACAATATTTATTTAACTAATTTGAATGCATGAAAAATAACTCATATTCAAGTAGGAAAATTCATAGATATTGAAATGACACCATCCAAATGATGGTGCGGCTTGCCTTAGTGCAGAGGAGGTTCACACTCCTCCTGGTTATCTTAAAGACAAGTCTCTCCCTCTGAAAATATTTAAAAACAGCAAAACAAAATATCAAAAACCATTCTGAAAATCACTAGAAATTCTAGGCAGCAAGGAAAAATCCACACTTTGGGGTGCTACGAGAGCTCTTCAAAACAAACACAATGCAAAAAGAATCCACCCATTTGGACTTGTAGTTTAAAAGTTATCACTGGTCAAAGTTCTGGTCAAAATTTTGAATTATTTTGAACTAAACAGAAAACTAGGGGGTGGCGTCGATGGTGTAATCACAGAATATGCCTCCACTCGTACCGCTTCAGCCGCGAGTGGAGAGGCTGACATCGGGCCCCACCAGTCAGGAGAGAGAGAGGAGGGGGAAAAGAAATAGAGGATGGCAGAGCTTCGTCGGAGCTTATGCCGGCGAGGAGAGGTTCTTGGCTGATTCTAGAGACATAGAAGTGCAGAGGGGGTCACGGTGCACCAGCCTATACTCGTGGCTTGCCGGGGGATGGCCGGAGCTGCTCGCAATCAAGCTCGCGAGCGGCGGTTGCGGTCGGGATTCGCCGGAGAGGAAGAAGACGATGGAGAGGGGTGGCTCCAGGGGCTCCAATGCTTCCAGACGACACCAGTGGACCTCCAAGGATGCGCCTGCGGGGTGGATCAATGGAATGGGGTGGAGGGGCTGCGGGGGTCGCCGGCGAGCTTGGGTCAGGGACGGAGGCCAGAGGCCTGCTCGGCCGGGCTGCGGCTAAGCTACGGGGTCGTGGTGGTTGGGTGGTGTGTTTTGAGGCTTCAGAGCAGAGGGAGGGGCTCTATATATAGCCGGAGGAAGAGGGGGGTACGTGGCTCTGTCAGAGTTCTCTGGAAGCCGGCGAGCAACGACGAAGTGCGCTAGTGAGGGGTGGAAGAGCTCAGCGATCACGCGGGAGCTGTTGCAGCTCGTGGACGAGCACAAGAAGCAGAGGGGGAGGAAGATAGGGGCACGGGGCGCACTGTGGCTTTTGGCCGTGACGTGCCCGTGCTCGCTGCAGCGTCTCCGGCGTTGGAGAGCACCAGGGAGGGATCATTAGTGATGAGTTGAGACTGGTGGCGCGGCGTGGCAGTCGTCGGTGAGCTCTAGATCGAGCACGTGCCAAACAGAGGCACTTGCGCAACGAAGAGTGCGCCGAACGCATGCCAGAGCCCATGTCCTCACGCGATCACCATGCTGGCATGGTCAAGAGGACACCCACGCTCGGACAAACCATGTCTGGGGTGTTGTTCATGCAGTGTTAGGTCTAGGAAAGTTGATAACTTAATGCCAGGCCGACCAGATAGGAGTTGAGCTTGCTGGCAAGTTTTTGGTTAGAAACTTGGTCGCCAAGTTTGGAGGGCTTCTAGAAGGTGACTATGGTTGATCTCCTGGGGTTAAGATTTTCTTAGGAGGGTAATGAGGCTCAAGAAAAACCAACTCCATTGGATTAAAGAAAAATACACTTGTTGTACAAAGTGCATTTTTAGGCCAGAAGTGAAATGATTTTCTATAGAAAAAATATTCCAAAAAGTCATGCAATATTTTTGCTCAGGAAGGTGGGCAAAGGTTCAAAGAATATTCAGGAATTATTTCAGGATTTTTGGAGTAATAAAAATGAGGGTTGCTTTGGAGCACTAGTTTTTGAAATGAGTTTCAGACAAGAATTTGAATATTTTTCTTTTATGCAAAATATTCCTTGGGCCATTTTGGGATTTTTCAGAGAAATGAGGTTGAATGAGAGGTAGATGGGTCACTTGGGTGAAAGTCAAGGGCATGCCCAAGTGCTAAGTCCATTTGAATTGATTCCAAAAACTCAAATCCAAAGCAAGGGCAAATAAAGTCCGGAAAAAGAGAGAAGGCAAAATCCAGGCTGTCACAAACCTCCCCCACTTAGGATGAATCTCGTCCTCGAGATTCGGTTGCTCGGGAAAATAGTTCTGGGTAGGCAGTCCTTAAAAATTCCTCTCTTTCCCAGGTTGCCTCTTCCTTGGTGTGATGCTCGCACTAAACCTTATAAAACCTTATTACTTTGCTACGAGTGACTCTCTCTGTCTCATGCAATATTCTGATCAGTTTCTCCTCATATGTTAAGTCCTTAGCAAGTTCTATCTCTACCATATTAGTCCTTTATCTGGTGGCAAGATACATCTTCTTAACTGTGAGACATGGAACACATTGTGTACCTCTGACAATTTCGGGGGCGGGTCCAACTGAAAAGCAATTATTCCGACTCTGGTCATGACTGGAAATGGACCAATATATTTGGGTGCCAATTTTCCTCGGGTCTGAAATCTCTTGATTCCTTTCATAGGGGTGACTCGGAGATACACGTGCTCTCCGGGTTCGAAACTAATATGTCGGTGCTTTGCATCATAATAACTCTTCTGTCGTAACTTGGCCAACTGCAGTCTGTCTTGGATCTCCTTGACTTGTTTCCCAGTCTCCATCATTAGATCCGTTCCAAAAATGCGGTTGTCTCCGGTCTGACACCAGTTTAGCAGAGTGCGGCACTTATGGCCGTACAGAGCTTCATAAGGTGACATCTTCAAGCTGGTCTAGAAACTGTTGTTGTAGGAAAACTCGGCATAAGGCAGACAATCTTCCCACTTGGATCCTTGGGCCAAAACACATGCTCGGAGCATATCTTGGAGTATTTGATTTACTCGCTTAGTCTGTCCGTTTGTCTGGGGATGATAAGTGTAGATCGGGGCCTTCTCAACCAATCCCGAGCAAATCATCAAGTTTGATTGGCTAGGGAGAGAGATCGGGCGAAAATGGAGCGTGGAGCAACAATGGAGCTTGGGGATGGAAGAGGTGGTCAAGTAGAGGAAGAAGACACCCCTTATATAGTGGAGAGACAAATCCAACCATTATCCACTTAACCAGCCCGTGACCTGCGTTACTACCGCCCCAGACAAGTGATTCTACCGCAGGGGCTCACGGTACTACCGTGGCAGACCACAGTACTACCACTGCTACGGCAGGAGCTAGTCCAGGCCTAAGCCGCAAAGGCTGAGACCTCTACTGCCGCTGACGCGATACTACCGCTCCCCCTTGCGGTACTACCACAAGGCCGGATCTGACTAGCCTGGGAAGGGCGCGGATGAATAAAACTACATCCGTGCCAACTTCCGCTGAAAATCAAATAGTGCAAATATCTGACACGGTACTACCACACCTGGCATGCGGTACTACCGCGCAGGGAGCGGATGCAAAATATTACATCCGCCCCTACTTTCGCTCATGTTGTTGTGCCAGACCAGGACTTACAGTACTACCGCGCGCATCGGGCGGTACTACCGCGTGGGGCGCGGATGTAAAAAATTACATCCGCCCCTACAGCTGCACAAGCGCTGAGTCTGGTCTGAGGCCACGGTACTACAACTCCTTAGGAGCATTTCTACCGTGTGCACCTACGGCACTACCGCAAGGGCGTGCGGTACTACCACGGGGGCCTGCGGTACTACCGCTCCTAAGAGCAGTACTACCGCATGCCTCAGAACAGCAACACTAGGAATCCTTCTCTTTGAAAATAAATGAAGAAAATGGAGGATGCTCCAAAGCGCAAAGGGAAAGGCGGTGCAGAGGGAGTAAACGTGTACATGATGATTCCACCCGAACCTTTCCAAAGCGGACCCCCTCTTAATAGTACGGCTTTCCTATGACTCAAATCCACCAAAAAGAAACGTAGATAAACGCCGTCTTCCATAGTCTTCGAGGGGCACCAAACCATCTTGTGCCTTGTGACGAAACGTCTGAAATACTCAAGGCACACGATTAGTCTGCAAAAGCATTGTCATCAATCACCAAAACACTTTAGGGATAAATATGCCCTTACAATCTCCCCCTTTTTGGTGGATTGATGACAATACGGGATTTGCACGAGGGGAAATAATACAGAACATAAGCAAACCCCACAACTCTAAAATATAGATGAGCTCCCCCTAGATGCGTGCTATCTAGATAAGTGTTTTGGACTGCACGGCATGTATACTAGGATCAACACTCCCCCTATATTTTATAGACAATGCATATCTTGCAACAATAAGGCTAACACTAAACAAGATAGTAAATAAGAGCATAACATAAATAGCACGATATATCATAAGCTCAATAAGGTACGATAGAGTGCATATGTCTTACACCATATGATAGACCAAGTCTCATGAGCAAACTAAACCAAAGCAAGCAAGGTTCAACGGAACAAATGCGAGCAAAGCAAACACAAGCAGGACACAAGACTCGCAAATCCCTACACTCTCTCCCCCTTTGGCATCGAGATGCCAAAAAGGCAGAGAGGACACCTGCAACACAAGTGGTGGCTCAAGCGGAGTAATCAGTCGCACGCTCCTCGTCAGACTTGGCAGCGGGAACGGTCTCCTCGTTGTCCTCCTCAGAATCAGTCCACTTGAAGCCTTGTTTCGCCATCCACTCAGTCTTTGGAGTGATGCGCTCCTCAGAACCGCCAGAAACATCCTCTCGAAAAAGGCTCATAATCTTATTGTCGCGGCGGCGACTCTCCTTGGAGGCAACATGAGTCTTGTACTTCCCCTTTGCCTGCATGCAGAACAAGGCCTTCATATTGTTCTTCAGCCTCTTAGCCCAAGATGGCTCAGAGGTGGGAGGGATGAAACCCTCAGAGCTGTCCTTGTCCACTGTCTCCTCCTCCTCATCCTCATCGACATCCACATCCATAGCAGCCGCGACCTCAACATGAGAAGTGGTGTTAGCCCACTAAGTCTTGACACGGAGCCGGATGGACTCATGTCGAATCCAATCAGGGGCCTCAAAGTCGTCCTGAGGGTAGAGCTTCTCCCAAGTTGCCGAGATCAAATGAAACAGATAAGGTCCATAGATGGGGACCTTGCGGCTGTAGAACGCAAACGAAGCTCACACCACATGATATGTGAGACATCAAGTTGTAGCGTCTGAGAGTTGCGCGCTTCCTCACACAGGAGCAACATGTCCACAAGATAAGCATGCACCTTGTCCTTGTCACCAATGCCTGGAAAGAGAGTGTTGCGGAAGATCCGGTACATGATGTCAAGGAAGGAGTTGAGCACCCAAGATGATTTGCCACTTGAGAGCTTCTTCTCAACTAGGAAGGGCTGAAGCTTGTTCTTGTTGGCTGACTCGGGATTGGCATGAGGACAAACACCTCGGGGTGTGGCGAGCCCCTCATCCTGAACACCAAGCAAAGTCATGAACTCCTTCCACGTAGCAGTCAGCTGCCGACCATTGGTCATCCAAGTCATAGTCCGGTCCTCATTAGCATGAAAGTGCACCGAAGCAAAGAACTGAGCCACAATCTTAGGATCAAAGTCTTTGTGAAAAGAGATGATGTGCTCAATGCCAAATTTCTCCACAAGATCCAAAAGCCTCACCAAAGTAGTCCCAGTGCTTCTCTTCCCTCATATGATGCATGTCAATCCAGTGCACATCCACATAGATGTTTCGCTTGGCCTTGATCATATCCAGATAAATGAGCTTCTGTTGCTTGGTCCAGAACAGGTCATTCCCTCGAAAGTTGGCACGAGGATGCACATAGGGATTGATCTTCCTTCAAGAGATGAACTCAGCAAGTGGCATCTCATCCATGCTCATGATGGGTTCCTTGTCCTTGGTGGCGGTGGTCTTGGTCCTGCGTTGGGGGCACTAGAGCCCTCTGGAGCTTCATCTTGATTTCGCAGACGCTTGGAGCCCATGTCACGGCTTGGATTGGAATGGCAAGCAGGGGCACCACAGCCACCACCTAAGACACAAAACGCAAAAACACGCAAAAAAGCAAGAAGGATCAATGCAAAGAACACAACAAAGTGATAACCCACAAGTGTAGGGGATCGCAACAGCTTTCGAGGGTAGAATATTCAACCCAAATTTATTTATTCGACACAAGGGGAGCCAAAGAATATTCTTAAGTATTAGCAGTTTAGTTGTCAATTCAACCACACCTGGATAACTTAGTATCTACACCAAAGTATTTAGTAGCAAAGTAGTATGATAGTAATGGTAACAGTGGCAAAAGTAAAGGTAGCAGTTTTGTAGTAGTTGTAAGAGTAGCCATGGAAAAGTAAATAAGCGAAACACAATATGTTAAAAGCTCGTAGGCATTGGATCAGTGATGGATAATTATGTCGGATGCGATTCCTCATGTAATAGTTATAACATAGGGTGACACAGAACTAGCTCCAGTTTATCAATGTAATGTAGGCATGTATTCCGAATATAGTCATACATGCTTATGGAAAATAACTTGCATGCCATGTTTTGTCCTTCCCTCTCGTGGCAGCTGGGTCGTAGTGGAAACTAAGGGATATTAAGGCCTCCTTTTAATAGAGTACCAGACCAAAGCATTTACACATAGTGAATACATGAACTCCTCAAACTACGGTCATCACCGAGAAGTATCCCGATTATTGTCACTTCGGGGTTGTCGGACCATAACACATAATAGGTGACTATAGACTTGCAAGATAGGATCAATAACTCACATATATTCATGAAAACATAATAGGTTCAGATCTGAAATCATGGCACTCGGGCCCTAGTGACAAGCATTAAGCATAGCAAAGTCATAGCAACATCAATCTCAGAACATAGTGGATACTAGGGATCAAACCCTAACAAAACTAACTTGATTACATGGTAAATCTCATCCAACCCATCACCATCCAGCAAGCCTATGATGGAATTACTCACGCATGGCGGTGAGCATCATGAAATTAGTGATGGAGGATGGTTGATGATGACGACGATGACGAATCCCCCTCTCCGGAGCCCCGAACGGACTCCAGATCAGCCCTCCCAAGAGAGATTAGGGCTTGGTGGCGGCTCCGTATCGTAAAACGTGATGAAACTTTCTCTCTGATTTTTTCTCCGCGAAACGGAATATATGGAGTTGGAGTTGAGCTCAGTGGAGCATCAGGGAGCCCACGAGACAGGGGGGCGCGCCCAAGAGGAGAGGGCGCACCCCCACCCTCGTGGACAGGGTGTGGACCCCCTGGCCTTGACTCTTTTGCCAGTATTTTTTATATTTTCCAAAAGTTATCTCCATGGATTTTCAGGTCATTAGAATAACTTTTGTTTCCTGCACAATAAACAATTCCATGGAAGTTCTTCTAAAAACAATGTCAGTCCGGGTTAGTTTCATTCAAATCATGCAAATTAGAGTCCAAAACATGGGCAAAAGTGTTTGGAAAAGTAGATACGTTGGAGACGTATCAACTCCCCCAAGCTTAAACCTTTGCTTGTCCTCAAGCAATTCAGTTGATAAACTGAAAGTGAAAAAGAAAAACTTTTACAAACTCTATTTGCTCTTGTTGTTGTAAATATGTAAGGCCAACATTCAAGTTTTCAGCAATGATTATGAACTAACCATATTCACAATACACTTAGGTCTCATATTTACTCATATCAATGGTATAATCACCTAACGAGCAATAATAATAAAACTCGGATGACAACACTTTCTCAAAACAATCATAATATGATATAACAAGATGGTATCTCGCTAGCCATTTCTGAGACCGGAAAACATAAATGCAAATCACCTTTAAAGACCAAGGACTGACTAAACATTATAATTCATGGTAAAAGAGATCCAGTCAAGTCATACCCAGTATAAACTGATAGTAATGAATGCAAATGACAGTGTGCTCTCCAGCGGGTGCTTTTTAATAAGAAGATGATGACTCAACATAGAAGTAAATAGATAGGCCCTTCGCAGAGGGAAGCAGGGATTTGTAGAGGTGCCAGAGCTCGATTTTAAAATAGAGATACATAACATTTTGAGCGGCATACTTTCACTGTCAACGCAAAAAATATGAGATGGAAATATCTTCCATGCTACATACATTATAGGCTGTTCCCAAATAGAACAGTAAAAGTTTATACTCCCCCACCACCAACAAGCATCAATCCATGGCTTGCTCGAAACAACAAGTGCCTCCAACTAGCAACGCCCCTGGGGGAGTTTTGTTTAATTATTTTGATTTGCTTTGATCATTTTGATCATGGGACTGGGCATCCCGGTTACCAGTCATTTTCTTGTGAATGAGGAGCGGAGTCCACTCCTCTTGAGAATAACCCACCTAGTATGGAAGATACAGACAACCTAGTTGAAACATGAGCTGCTCGAGCATACAAAACAGAATTTCATTTGAAGGTTTGGAGTTTGGCACATACACATTTACTTAGAACAGCAGGTAGATACCGCATTGTCGTGGTATTCTCACGGGGGGCTTGCGAGTCCACAGATGCCACAAGGGCTTAGTGTGAGGGTAAGACTGCTGCTGATAGGACTGGGAGCGGGTATGTGAGTAGCACGCGCTGGTTTACCCAACTTCGGAGCTCTCCGGAGAGATAATACTCCTACTGCTGCATGTCTGAGTGTATCTGGTATATCTAGTACAGAGTTCTCCTGGAGCTGTATCTGAGATCAGTGCCAAGTGCATCTGATCTCGTATATGTCTCATATGTGCACAAGTGTGTGTGGCCGCATGTGCCTGAGCATGCATGCGTGAGTGTGTGTGAGTGTGAGTCCATGGGAGTCCATCCCCTGGATGGATGGATGTGTGCCTTTATATAGGCATGGCTAGCTTACTTCCTAAGTTATGTAGTGGGCATGGGTAAGGCATGGTGCATGTCATGCTTGTCTCCTGGGTCACTTCATGAATAGTGCCCAGGGACAAATGACACTGTACATGATGGCGTCGTGGTACAGCTGTCTTGTCCGAGGTATGGCCGTCTCGTCAGGGTCTTGTTGGTGTTGGGTCGGGCTGCAGTCAGCAGCCGGCTGGTTGGCGTAGTTGGCAGCCGGCTGGGTGGAGCAGTTGGACGGGGAGCCGGCAGGAGCGGCCGGGCAGTCGGACTGAGGGGCTTTGCTAGCCCCGATGTCTTGAAATATTGTCTCACCGTCTTCGGGGTATCCGTGTCCAATTACTCCGACAGTAGCCCCCAAGCCTCCGGGCAACTTGGCAAAGTTGGGCGGAGGTTTTTTGGCGAGTGTTCATGGAAATGATCATGAAAAAGATAAAGTTATTCCACGCAGATATATCAAATGTTTGCTTTTAGCATTGCAAGTTTTATGCGGAGGGTGCCGACTCGGTTTCGTCCGAGCCCCCTTAATCTTTTTCACGTCCCCTCCGCTCTTTGGCTTGTGCTCTCGCTAGCCGGACAGCCGCTCTGTGGTCTGTGGCTAAGAGTGGGCCGCGAAGTGGAGTGTACAGTACTCAAAGTCTGGGAGCAGATTCAACCGAGTAGATACTTATAAAGGGTACGGCCGGGTCGCCCGAACCGTTTTTCTTCCCGAACGTTTTTCGCGTGGGTGGCCTCCAGCTCTCACTCTTGCTAGCCGGACAGCCGCTCTGCGGTATGTGGCTAAGAGTGGGCCTTTGGTACCGTGCATGCTACTAAGCCGTCTGCGGGAACTAATGTCTCAGGCCAAGCGGCCAGCCCCCGGGCCAACTCTGGCTGGCGCCGGGGCGAACAATGATGCAACTATAATAAAATGCGGAGATATCTCCCTAAGCATCGCTCGAGGTTGTCCGTGATTTCGCGGTGCAAAAAATATGCAGGTGAGGAGCTCACGTTGATTTTCATGTAGTCGCGGTCGTCGAAGACAGCCGGTGTGGCTCAACACCGTGGAGCGCATCGGCGCACCCACTGGGTGTAGCCCTCGAGCCTCCGGGTGCTCGAGGAGGGTCCAGCCGGTCGGGCTTGACCGGCCAGGAGGCGAGCAGAACGCGGCCAAGCCAGCATGGTGCAGCCGGCCGGGCGGCGAGGAGTCTAGCAGCGCCCTCTTCTTCTTTTTTCTCTTCTGCCGGCTGCTGGCAGCCGGACAGAACTCTTCTCTTGTCTGCAATCTTCCGTGGGGGCGCGCCAGCGCACCCACTGGGTGTAGCCCCCGAGATTCGGGCCGACTGCTGAGCAGTCGGGCCGGATCTTCCGGCAACTACTTTGTCTTCTTTCTTCATGGGAGTGCGTCAGCGCACCCGCTGGGTGTAGCCACCGAGATTCGGGGGCGACTGCTGAGTAGTCGGGCCGGATCTTCCGGTGACTACTTTGTCTTCTTCTTCGCGGGGGCGCGTCAGCGCACCCGCTGGGTGTAGCCCCCAAGATTCGGGCCGACTACCGAGCAGTCGGGCCGGATCTCCCGACAAATACCTTGTCTTCTTCTTCGTGGGGGCGCGTCAGCGCACCCGCTGGGTGTAGCCCCCGAGATTCGGGCCGACTGCTGAACAGTCGGGCCGGATCTCCCGGCGACTACTTTGTATTCTTCTTTTTCTTCTTCAGCCGGCTGGGCGGGCGGACTCCGACACAATAGTCGGGCTCTTTGCAGCCGGCCAGGCAGCCAGCAGTCGGACGCACATCTGACAGTCGGACGCAAATTTCTTTCTTTCTTTTTGCCGGTTGTGGGCAGCCGGACGGCTTTCCACTCGTGGCTATGTTGATGGAGCAGTCTGCCCGCATCTCTCTCTCTCTTTTTCTTCTTTTTTCTGTCCGGCTCCACGAGGGGAGTCGGACCCTTCTTTTTTTTTTCTTTCTTGCTCAGCACCTGGCCACGCGAGCAGGCGGACAACTTTTTCCAGCCGGCCACCAGGCAATCAGCCTCTTTTTTTTCACGGGCATCCGACCTCTTATCTCTCTTTCTTTTCTGCCCGGACATGGGCAGCCGACCCATTTCTTGCAGCAGTCGGCCGCGACTGGCAGCCGGCTACGGCGGGAGCCGGCAGGCGAAAACTAGCGCGAAGCAGGCGGTGGCTGTTGGATCTTCGCCCACAAGATAGATCACATCAAATCACAACGAACACGCAAACGCGAAAATTGATAGCCAAAGGCTCTTATCATGCCCTTTGATTCTCTTTATTTTCTGTTTTCTTGCCACGGTGTTTTCCACCGTACAAAACTCATAACCTACTGCGTATATATATGCAGCGACCCAAGGTCTAGCAGACCGACTCAACCTTATGTCCTAACCCAACATGATTAGTACTCTAGTCTAACCCGGACTCAACCTGGACTAGTACTCACGACAGAACATGAAGTCCTACATGGAGACGTACTCAACTCCTATCACACGTAGACTACATGCCACGACTCGAACCATACTACTGCTAACTCCTGCTACACTAACTCAAGATTACACTAACAATCTCTCCCTAATCTTGACTTGTCACCTTCCCCGCGCTTCTCCTAATCTTGGCTCATTGTAGATCCACGACTTGACGATCTTACTCAACATATGATCCAGACTCCCAGTCACGCTGCCATGCAGACTACACCGTCCACACCTAGCGCAATACATGCCAACGGAACACTCACCGTTCCATGTAGAGATAGGTCCTCATTGAAGAGGCTCCCCTTCATTGGTCCTCGTCCCACTATACGCTTGAGCTTGATCTTCGCTTCACGTCTTCGCCCTCGGTGCTACACCACACCGGACAGCCCATCAAACATGACATGCTTCATCTTCAATAATCCTCACAAAGACAAGCACTTGGACATGAGACGATGACGACGACTCACTGACACGACGACGGCCAGTCACGCAAACTCGCATGACTCTTCGACTCATCTATCCCCGCGGACGACGATCTTGATGAATCTTCCGGTACCACACCTCGGCAGCACCACTCCCGTCAACGATCTCCTTCCTCCGCCTTGCCGACGACAGCCTGCCGTCTCCCTCCTTGTCGCTCCGCTGAACGACGATCGCTCGACCTCCTCGTTGCTGCATCACCCAGCAACATCATGGCCCGCCCCGAGGCACTAGTTGGGTCGCAACCCCGGGGCAAGCGATCAACTCTTGAACCTTGCTCTAGATACCAATTGTTGGATATTCGCCCACAAGATCGATCACATCAAATCACAATGAACACGCAGACGCGAAAATTGATAGCCAAGGGCTCTTGTCGTGCCCTTTGATTCTCTTTATTTTCTGTTTTCTCGCCACGGTGTTTTCCACCATACAAAACTCATAACCTACTGTGTATATATATGCAGCGACCCAAGGTCTAGCAGACCGACTCAACCTTATGTCCTAACCCAACATGATTAGTACTCTAGTCTAACCCGGACTCAACCTGGACTAGTACTCACAACAGAACATGAAGTCCTACATGGACACGTACTCAACTCCTATCACACGTAGACTACATGCCACGACTCGAACCATACTACTGCTAATTCCTGCTACACTAAATCAAGATTACACTAACAGTGGCGGCGCCGGGCGCAGCGGCGAGGAGGCCTCGCAAGGCGGAGAACTCGGCCGCGGGTAGAGGCGGAGCTGGCCTGCGGGCGGAGCCGGCGGGCGAGACCCGGAGCCGAACGGCCAGGCGCGCGGAGGCGGAGGAAACTTGCACGGCCCGGGACGCGGAACCCGCAAGCAGGAGGCGGCAGTGGTGACCCGGAGGAGGGCGCCGACGCGGAGTAATGGGGAGACGGCAGCCGGCCGTCCGGGTTGCGGGCAGCCGGCCGGCGCGAAGCTGGCAGGCGGCCGAAACAGGCGGCGCATGGAGGCGGCCATGGGGAGCCGGAGCGGAGCAGTCTGTGTCCGAGAGCTGGGCAGCCGGCGCGGGGGCGAAGTCGACTTCTTGCGCTTTCTTGGCAAAGACGGAAGGTAGGGCCAGCGAGCCGGACGGACGTGAGGGGCGGGATCCGTCCCTGGGCCACTGTCGGCTGGGCGAAGCGGACCCGGCGGCGCTGCAGGGTGCAGGGATGCGGCCGGGCCAGTGCGGAGGGGCGGCGCCCGCAGAGAGCCCAGGCGGGGTGGAGCCGCACGGGCAGAGATGGAGGCGCAGCAGTGGTCGCGCGTAAGGGCCGGCCCGGAGGCAGAGATGGCCGGGGCCGGGAGCTGGAGAGCCGGCCAACGGGCACGCAGTGCAGGTGCCAGCCAGCGAACGCGCGCAGGAGCCGGCGAGCGCGCGGCAAGCGGCCGGGAAAGTCGCAGCAGCCAGCAGGCGGAGCTAGCGTGGAAGGCGGCAGCGGCCACCCGGCCGGCAGAGACGAGGCGGAGGAGGTCGCCGACGCGAGGCAGCGGGGCTCGCGCGAGGAGGAGCAGCAGCGCGGTGAAACCGGCGCACCGTCGCGGACGGAGGAGCAGAGAATGAGATATGTCTGGCCATTGTCTGACTGATGTACAGCCTTTGTCCAACTCGTATCCGACTAATGCATGGGTTGGTGATGAGCGTAGAGGCCCGCGGGCTTGCAAGGCGCAGCAGCGCGGGCAGAAGACAGGCGTGCAGCAGCGCTGCTGGCGGAGGCAGCAACGGACCCAGTCAGAGGACACGAGCACGTCGACTTGTAGGGCCATGAGCGGTGATGATGTGTGCGGCGAGGAGTGTCGGTGTCAAAACCGGCGGATCTCGGGTAGGGGGTCCCGAAGTGTGCATCTAGGCGGATGGTAACAGGAGACAAGGGACACGATGTTTTTACCCAGGTTCGGGCCCTCTCGATGAGGTAAAACCCTACTCCTGCCTGATTAATATTGATGATATGGGTAGTACAAGAGTAGATCTACCACGAGATCGGAGTGGCTAAACCCTAGAAGCTAGCCTATGGTATGATTGTTGTTCGTCCTATGGACTAAAACTCTCCGGTTTATATAGACACCGGAGAGGGCTAGGGTTACACAGAGTCGGTTACAATGGGAGGAGATCTTTGTATCGTATCGCCAAGCTTGCCTTCCACGCCAAGGAAAGTCCCATCCGGACACGGAAAGTCCGGTTTATAAAGGAACCAAGGCCCGGCTCCCTTCTTCTCAAACCAATCAAATCCGCCCCTCGCTTCGAGTTCCAACACCCAAAGCTCTAGTTTTAGGCGCTTCGGACCTTTGAAGATGTCCGGCTCCGACCTACAAGGCTGGTGGATGCCTTCCTCCATTACGGAAGGAGATGTGCGAAAGCTAAGAGATGCCATGTATCTAACCAGCGAAATCTCACATTGACTGCCTACTCAAGGGCAAGCGGTTCCCGCTCCCCAGCCCGGTGAAAGCGTGGTGTTCACATCTCACTTCCTTCGGGGGCTAGGCTTCCCGATCGATCCCTTTGTGAGGGGGCTTATGTATTACTACGGGCTGGAGTTCCACGACCAAGCTCCGGAGTCCATCCTCCAGATCTCATCATTCATTGTCGTGTGCGAGGCCTTCCTCCATATCACCCCTCACTTTGGATTGTGGCTAAAAACTTTCAAAGTGGAACCGAAAATGATTGAGGGGAAGCACGCTGAGTGCGGAGGGGCTACAATAAGCAAGATGGACGACGCTCCATGGCCCGAAGGCTCTTTTCAAGAGGAGCTCGGCTTATGGCAACGGGACTGGTTTTACATCACATCCCCTAGGGGTACCACATGGGTGGCACCACCTACGTTTCGCTCGGGTCCCCCACCACGGCTGGCGTCATGGGTTAACGAAGGACTTATCTGGGGGCCTCCCAAAGACGTGCCCCTGCTGTAGGGCCATATTCGAGATCTTCTAGAAAGAGATATCAATTTGACCGTAGTGGCGCAAGTCATGGTGATTCGCCGCACACTGCCCTGCAAACGTCGACCTCTCCGCCTGTGGGAGTTCAATCCGGAGGGACCACGAGTCCTACAACATTTCATGGGAATGACACCCATGGAGATGTACAAATTGTTCTTCGGATCACAAGCAAGGTGTCCGGATTTGTCCGAGGATGCAGGTCTGAGCTGCAATCGCCCGGATGCTAAAGTAAGTAGCCCCGTATTTGGATACACCATCCATATTTTTATCAAATCTATGCTTTAGCAGAGTTGTCCTTCGAACAGGAGTGGATGGCGAAGGCAAAGCTTATCAGGTGTCCAGCCCCCCTGCCCGAGACCGTGCCGAATCCCATGCTGACCAGGATGCTGGAGGTCGCGCCGTTGGCGGAAGGCGAAGAGGCGACCCAAGGAGCTACCGCCTCCACGAAGGAGGCCGTTAGGAAGGGAAGAATCGAAAATTCTCCCGACCAGGGAAAGAAAAGGACTGCCTCTGAAGACGCAGAGGTGATAACCTCAAAACGGGGAAAGAAATCTTTGTCAGAGGGTTCGGCGCCGGAGAACACCCCAGCCGAATCTCCCCCTAAAGGGGACCCGCTCTCCCCCGAGGCGTAAGTGAAGGGAGGGGTTCCATAATGAATCACACTCACGTTTTATTCCTGAGGAAAATAACTGAAACATTATTTTGCAGTTCGGATCTCAGCCCTTCTCAGCAGAGCTCATCTTCAGGGGATCTTCGTCCAGAGATGATAGAGAGCGAAACGCCTCCCCTTGTTCCACCGTCTCACGAGGCTGGCGACCCCGAGGTATTGTCCCGGAGGGTTTTTTCAAGTCCGGACCCCGGAAAAGGTCGTCAGACTAGTCCGACACCCTCTTGCGCACTGGCGGAGGGGCTGAAGGATCTGCTTGGTAGGGCGTCCATCTCAGAAGAACACCGTACGTTGATGGATACGGTGATTGAAAGGATTTCATCCGCGGAAAGCGGATTGTACGAGGCTGCCAGGAGTTTACTAACAGGCTTTAAGGTATGTAAAAAAGGTGTACCTTTTGGTAGAGCCGCATATTAAATGTGCCCTGTATGAATAGTAGCCCCTGAGACTGTGTGTGTCGTCACGAGTGACGGCACACAGAGGATCATAACCCCAGGTATAATATGTCGCCTATTCTATGAAGGTGGTGAGGTGTTCGGTGGCTAGCCGGACTGATGAATCTGCCGAACTGAAGCGGCAACTTGACGTAGCAGATGCCGACATCACGCTTGTAAATAAGCGGCTAGACGAGGCTCAAGGTATGTTCAAAAGACACCCAGTAATAGGAGCTTGATGCTTGGGCCTTATATATATATATTATGTAGATGGTGCTGCTGCCGTGGAGAACCTTCGGGCGGAACTTGCCCGAGCCAAGGATCAAGCAAGGAAAAGTGATGCGGCTGCCGTTAAAGCGGCTGAAGAGCTAAGACTGAACAGACTACTCACTACCAGAGCAAGAAGGAAATAGCCGAGATGGACAAAAAATTGAAGGATGCTACCGACCGCTGTAAATTTCTTGAACAAGCAGGTAAGGCGGCACAGAAGGACCTTGAAAAGATCACTGCCGAAGCCAAGGATACTCGCTCTGCCAAGAGAGAGATGAAAGAGGAGCTGCGTCAGGCCAGAGATATCACGGCTGGAAAGCCTTATATGCTGCGGATGAAGTTCGGAGACCCCAAGTATATTCCATTAGACCGGCAGTGGAGTGCGGAAAATGCTTATCTGGATTTGGCCGCAAGTGCGGTGGACGCGACCGAACACTTCCGCAGCCGAGGTGACCACGAGTTGGAAGAGCTTTTTTGGTCACAGTACCACAATCCAGAATGCCCACTGTCAGTGTCCGACCGTTTAGCCGCCTGGGCAGAGCTGAACAGATTATCCAGACTCGCCATGAGGTATATTGCGAGTCGTCTATGGCCGGAGAAGCCGGAGCTGAAGAGTTATTTTGGCTTGGTGCAGCAGTTCCTTGGTTCGGTGCCGCATGTTGATGCGATGAAGAGGTCGGCGTGCATAGAGGGTGCACAGATGGCTCTTGCCCATGTCAAAACATATTGGGCAGATATGAAGGCCAGTATTGTTGCGTCCCAGGATTCGGACGAAAGCCGAGTACCTGCAAAGCACTATTTTGAGGAAGTTCTTCCTGGCGCTCGTATAATAGAGTCGCAGTGCTCGAAGGATGTTGTGTTCGAATAGCTGATACTATTTGTAAAACGAATTTTGTTTTTATGAAAAAAGATTTTTATACTTGTGCTTGCAAGAATCATAGTGCCTCCTGTGCGGCCGTTTAATGTATATATGTGTATATAACCTGAAAGATGGCAGTCGTTGGCTTCAGCCCCCACGCATAGAATGCGGGGGTGTTCGAAAAAAGGCGCCTTTTCACACTTAATCTAACATCTTGGTCCTACAAAGGAGGTGATGGCGCGGCGAACTAGGCAACCGGACTATAATGCTTTATCACTTTTACTTAGCCATAGGAGTTTGACAGTGGGGCTACTGAATAGCCCCTAGGGGCACCGCGCTCGCCCGAATTCGGGGCGCGAGTGTGCCTGACCGGGAAGCGGCCCTTCGGTAATGGGGGGAATCCGAAAGATTCCGAAAGTCATTGAGTGGTTGACCAGTCTCTCGCTATATCATGACAGTCAGTTTTTGGCTTTCTCTACTGAGGTGCTCACCCAGCCGAATCGGGGCACAATCGTAGTAGTTCTCCTAGTGCCGCGTTAGCCGATATAACGGAACGTAAGGCGGCAAAACACAGGAGCCGGGCAAACCCAACATTTGACCAAAGACATGATTCGGAGCTGATGCATATAGGGCCAAACTCGCGACGCCGAACACTCCCTAAGGTATTCGGTCTTTATGAAGACGGGCCAAAATAGAGCCCTTGGTAAGAAAGCCCCTAGTGTCCAGGTACGTGCAAAAATTCTAGCATGGCCACATGCCAAAACGCCAGCCTCCTCCTCGGCTATAGAGAAAACCGGGGGATGCTATCAACAAGAGACAGTAAAAAAGGTTTACGCAGGGTCTTAATCTAAAAAGAATCCTTGAAACGGGTCCCTGCTGCACGTCTGCGCCTGTGTCTCTGTTGTACCGTATCCTGGACGGGCGTAGCATGATGTTCGTCTGCAAAAGAGAGGAACATAGTAAAAAATAAGCATGCGAAAAATCTATATCGAAATAAATAAAATATAGTTGGAGCAAGAGTTGGGCCGTATTGTCTCCGGGCGTGAGCACACGGAGCCCCTTGCACGAGGGTATGCGGCTATTAAGCATGTTGACGCCGGACTCGTCGAGCCGTGTCCGGGATAGTAGGGCTGGATTTGTGGGCGGCTGTCTAGGCAGTTGCACCCCTGCCCGTACTTTGGGGGTCAATTTATGTTCCCTTGTAATGATATGATGCCCTTTGGGCCGGGCATTTTGAGTGTAAGGGATGCGTAGTGCGGTATAGCGTTAAAGCGGGCGAAAGCTTCACGTCCCAGTAGCGCTTGATAGCGACTTACGAATGGGGCGATGTGGAATGTTAGCTTTTCACTTCGGAAGTTGTCGGGTGATCCGAACGTGACTTCTAACGTAAGGGAACCCATACTTGGGGTATCCGAACCTGGCGTTACTCCTTGAAAGGAAGTGTTGCCGAGGTGGATTACAACTGGGTTTATCCCGAGTTTGCGGACTGTGTCCTGATATAATAGGTTCAAGTCGCTGCCGCCGTCCATAAGGGCGTTTGTAAATTGGTGTCTGTTAATAATTGGATTTACGACCAAGGCAGTCCAGCCTGCGTTCTGGTCTCCTCTGGAGTAATCCTGATGATCGAAGGTGATTGGTTGTAACAACCAGTGGGGTTGCTCCTCCAGGGCTGGCTGTACGGCGCATGTCTTTGTAGGTGCCGTTCTGCTCTTCCCTTTTGTCACATGAAGTAGATTTACTGTCTTAACTTCTTGTGGGAACTCCTTTTGTTCTCCGGTGTTCTGCTCGTGGGGTGCATCATCATCTTCGTTTGGTGTGGTGATCCCCTTGTGTTCGGCGTTGAGCTTGCCGGACTGCTTAAAGACCCAACAATCTCTGTTGGGTATGGTTTGCAGGTCTCCCCGGAGTGCTGTGGATTTGACATATTTTGTCCAAAATTTTGTTGAGGTTGGATAGCTCGTCCCTATCATCTTTGGGGGCGGCTTTTTCTGATTTTGCCGAGAGCTTTTGAATCCGGCGTTTACTGCCATGCTCATCGGGCTGTTGTCCTTTATCTGGCGCGGTTCTTTGTTACGGTGCGGCTTCCCGTTCCCATCTCTGGGTTCAGACGTATTCGGGTCACTGGTGCTGCTTCTTGCCAACCAGCTATCCTCTCCTGCATAGAAGCGGGTCATGAGGCTTGTTAACGCGGCCATTGTTCACAGCTTTTCTTGGCCGAGGTGTCTGACGAGCCATTCGCGTCGGACGCTATGTTTGAAAGATGCTAGGGCCTCTGCATTCGGACAGTCGACTATCTGATTCTTTTTGATAAGGAATCTGTTCTAGAGCTTCCGGGCTGACTCTCCGGGCTGCTGAGTTATATGACTCAGATCATCTGCATCTGGGGGCCGGACATAGGTCCCTTGAAAATTTGCCCGAAAATCATCCTCAAGCACTTCCCAACTTCCCATGGTGTTTTCGGGAAGGCTTTTAAGCCAATCCGCGCTGGCCCTTTGAGCTTAAGGGGTAAGTATTTTATGGCGTGGAGGTCATCTCCTCTGGCCATGTGTATGTGGAGGATGTAGTCCTCAATCCAGACTCCAGGGTCTCTTGTTCCGTCGTATGCTTCTATGTTCACTGGCTTGAATCCGGCTAGGAATTCATGGTCCAGCACCTCATCGGTAAAACATAGGGGGTGTGTGCCGCCCCTGTATTTAGGCGTGCCACGATGTTCGGGTATTTTTTGCGTTGCATCACTCACTTGAGCTTGCTTTCTTGGCCTATAGATGGATCTAGTTGGGCCAGTTTTCTGATGCGAATTCTTAGACGGATCGCACGCCATATTGAGTGCGGCGTCCTTTGATGCGTGAGATTGATCGTAGGGTCATCTATCCGACCTTGTGGCTTCCTTTTTTTTGACTGTGGGGGCTTTATGGCCTCTTCGTCAAATTCCGGTAGTAGTTTCCGCTTCGGATAGCTCTTTGTGTGGCGACTACTGCCGTACTTGTGTGCGGTATTGAGTACTTTGCCCCATCTAATCCTGAGTGCATCTTTCGCTGTCTTGAGCCTCCGCTTCTGCTTTCTCAGGCTACGTATAGTGGTGACGAGCCTTTGGTGGAGGTTCTGATGTTCCAGCAATTTGTCTGGTGTGAGGTCGTCCGGGCTATTATCTTTCCCGGGGTTTGGTTGTTCGGATTGTCCGCCCTGTTTGGACGGATGCTTGACGACATGTTCATCGTTCGTTGAGTCACCCTGCTCTATGGCTGGGTCTTTGTCGAGGTGGGGCTTGGCCTTGTGCTTACGCCGCTGCTTTGATTGTTTTCCGGGGAGCGATCCCTGGCCGCATCCTTTTGGTCCTCGTTGTTGTTTCTGTTGTATGTGTCCACCATGCATACATCGTATGATGAGGTGGCTTTCTGGCGCCCTATAGGTGCTGGTTCTTGATCGTCTCCTGTATCGGCGTCCATACCGTCGATATATTCGGAGTCGAAATCGAGCATGTCGGTTAGATCGTCGACAGTATGTATCAAGTGGGTGGTGGGTGGGATTAGAACTTCATCGTACGCATCCCAACCACCCCGACCATAGTCCGGCCGGGGTTCTTTCGACAAAGAGAGAGACTTTAGCGAATTTAGGATATCCCCAAAGGGCGAGTGCTGAAAGACGTCCACGGCGGTGAACTCCATGATCGGAGCCCAATCGGGTTCGATCGAAAGGGGTGCGGAATATTCAGAGTTCGGAACGGAGTCCGGCACCTTGGAGTTATCGGCCTTGCAAAGGACTTGGCTGGTATTTGGCTCTATCACCGCAGAGATTACGGCTCCTGGGGCGGCGTCCAACCGTCCGTCCCTGGCTAGCGCAGTCGGCTCCGAACTAATGGTCGGAGTGAACACCTGAGCGGCGCTCTGATCGCTGTCCGGCGGCAGATCTAGATCATGCCCATCGAGACAGTGCGGCGCGCCCAGTCGTGGCCCGAATTCGTCGAAGATCAAGTCCCCACGGATGTCAGCCGTGTAGTTTAAGCTTTCAAACCTAACCTGATGGCCAGGGGCGTAGCTTTCGATCTGCTCCAGATGGCCGAAAGAGTCGGCCCGCAGTGCGAAGCCGTCGAATACGAAGAACTGACTGGGGAGAAAGGTCTCATCATGGACCGCATCGGGATTGACGAGCGAAGAAGCCATCGGGCCTAAAGGTGACGACACAGAGGAACTCTCAATGAAAGCACCAATGTCGGTGTCAAAACCGGCGGATCTCTGGTAGGGGGTCCCGAACTGTGCGTCTAGGCGGATGGTAACAGGAGACAAGGGACATGATGTTTTTACCCAGGTTCGGGCCCTCTCGATGGAGGTAAAACCCTACTCCTGCTTGATTAATATAGATGATATGGGTAGTACAAGAGTAGATCTACCACGAGATCGGAGTGGCTAAACCCTAGAAGCTAGCCTATGGTATGATTGTTGTTCGTCCTATGGACTAAAACTCTCCAGTTTATATAGACACCGGAGAGGGGTCGGGTTACACAGAGTCGGTTACAATGGGAGGAGATCTTCGTATCGTATAACCAAGCTTGCCTTCCACGCCAAGGAAAGTCCCATCCGGACACGGGACGGAGTCTTCAATCTTGTATCTTCATAGTCCGGGAGTCCGGCCATCCGGACACCCCTAATCCAGGACTCCCTCAAGGAGCGAAGGCGAGTAAGCGTATGGTGGGTGTACACGGACCGCGTGGCCATTATCTGGGTAGTATCCGGGACGTGTATGAGGCATGCCTGACTTTGTTTATGCTTATGCTTTGACCATTGTATGACTTGCATCTAGCTAGCTTGCAAAGATGGAGTATGGAGGAGCGAGCACTCATGTGTCGGCCAAAGCAAGGCGCAACGTGGAGGGAAGCAAATGCAAGTGGCGCGTGGATGTCCACGGTCGACCGAAACGAGGCCCCGCATGCGGCGCGCGTGCGGACGGATAGCTGATGTCACAACGGTGGTGACGAAGAGGGCGAGGCCAACAACGAGGGCGCGCCGTCCCGCACGGCCGCTCCGGGGGTGGGCCGAAGTCGATCCCCTGAGCGCTACCGGAGAGACGGCGCGACGCCACGGCGGGGAAGACGAAGATGGTCCCGCCCGGATAGCGAAACCAGCAGCAGCGTGGTAGCATAATAGTAGTACCACCCCACGGTGGGCACCAACTGTCGTGGTATTCTCAAGGGGGGCTTGCGAGTCGACAGATGCCACAAGGGCTTAGTGTGAGGGTAAAACTGCTGCTGATAGGACCGGGAGCGGGTATGCGAGTAGCATGTGCTGTTTACCCAGCTTCGGAGCTCTCCGGAGAGATAATACTCCTACTGTTGCATGTCTAAGTGTATCTGGTATATCTAGTACAGAGTGCTCCTGGAGCTGTATGTGATATCAGTGCCAAGTGCATCTGATCTAGTATATGTCTCATATGTGCACAAGTGTGTGTGGCCGCATGTGCCTGAGCATTCATGCGTGAGTGTGTGTGAGTGTGAGTCCATGGGAGTCCATCCCCTGGATGGATGGATGTGTGCCTTTATCTAGGCATGGCTAGCTTACTTCCTAAGTTATGTAGTGGGCATGGGTAAGGCATGGTTTATGTCATGCTTGTCTTCTGGGTCACTTCATGAATAGTGCCCAGGGACAAGTTGAAGGAAATATGCCCTAGAGGCAATAATAAAGTTATTATTTATTTCCTTATTTCATGATAAATGTTTATTATTCATGCTAGAATTGTATTAACCGGAAACATAATACATGTGTGAATACATAGACAAACATAGTGTCACTAGTATGCCTCTACTTGACTAGCTCGTTTATCAAAGATGGTTATGTTTCCTAGCCATGGACAAAAGAGTTGTCATTTGATTAATGGGATCACATCATTAGGAGAATGATGTGATTGACATGACCCATTCCGTTAGCCTAGCACTTGATCGTTTAGTATGTTGCTATTGCTTTCTTCATGACTTATACATGTTCCTGTAACTATGAGAAATATGCAACTCCCGTTTACTGGAGGAACACTTTGGGTACTACCAAAAGTCACAACGTAACTGGGTGATTATAAAGGAGTACTACAGGTGTCTCCGAAGGTACATGTTGAGTTGGCGTATTTCGAGATTAGGTTTTGTCACTCCGATTGTCGGAGAGGTATCTTTGGGCCCTCTCGATAATGCACATCATTATAAGCCTTGCAAGCAATGTGACCAAATGAGTTGGTTACGGGATGATGCATTACGGAACGAGTAAAGAGACTTGTCGGTAACGAGATTGAACTAGGTATTGGATACCGACGATCAAATCTCGGGCAAGTAACATACCGATGACAAAGGGAACAACGTATGTTGTTATGCGGTTTGACCGATAAAGATCTTCGTAGAATATGTAGGAACCAATATGGGCATCCAGGTCCCGCTATTGGTTACTGACTGAGAATGGTTCTAGGTCATGTCTACATAGTTCTCGAACCCGTAGGGTCCGCACGCTTAACGTCACGATGACAGTTTTATTATGAGTTTATAAGTTTTGATGTACCAAAGTTTGTTCGGAGTCCCGGATGTGATCACGGACATGACGAGGAGTCTCGAAATGGTCGAGACATAAAGATTGATATATTGGACGACTATATTCGGACACCGGAAGTGTTCCGTGTGATTTCGGAGAAAACCGGAGTGTCGGGGAGGTTACCGGAACCCCCCGGGAGAGTATTGGGCCTTATGGGCCTTAGGGGAAAGGAGAGAGGGGCGGCCAGCATGGGCCGCACGCCCCCTCCCCCCTCTGGTCCGAATTGGACTAGGGGGGGGGGGCGGCGTCCCCCCTCTTTCCTTCCCCCTCTCCCCCTTCCTTCCCCCTCCTAGTAGGAATAGGAAAGGAGGAGTCCTACTCCTACTAGGAGGATGATTCCTCCTCCCTTGGCGCGCCCAAGGGGCCGGCCGGCCTCCCCCTTGCTCCTTTATATACGGGGGCAGGGGGCACCCCATAATACATAAGTTGATCTACGGATCGTTCCTTAGCCGTGTGTGGTGCCCTCCTCCACCATATTCCACCTCGGTCATATCGTCGCGGAGTTTAGGCGAAGCCCTGCGCCGGTAGAGCATCATCATCGTCACCATGCCATAGTGCTGACGGAACTCATCCCCGAAGCTTTGCTGGATCGGAGCCCGGGGATCGTCATCGAGCTGAACATGTGCTGAACTCGGAGGTACCGTACGTTCGGTACTTGGATCGGTCGGATCGTGAAGACGTACGACTACATCAACCGCGTTGTCATAATGCTTCCGCTTACGGTCTACGAGGGTACATGGACTGCACTCTCCCCTCTCGTTGCTATGTCATCACCATGATCTTGCGTGTACATAGGAAATTTTTTGAAATTACTATGTTCGCCAATAGTGGCATCCGAGCCTGGTTTTATGCGTTGATGTTATATGCACGAGTAGAACACAAGTGAGTTGTGGGCGATACAAGTCATACTGCTTACCAGCATGTCATACTTTGGTTCGGCGGTATTGTGAGATGAAGCGGCCCGGACCGACATTACGCGTACGCTTACGCGAGACTGGTTTCACCGTTGCGAGCACTCGTGCTTAAAGGTGGCTGGCGGGTGTCTGTGTCTGTCACTTTAGCTGAATCGAGTGTCTACGCCCGGTCCTTGCGAAGGTTAAAACAGCACTAACTTGACGAACTATCATTGTGGTTTTGATGCGTAGGTAAGAACGGTTCTTGCTAATCCCGTAGCAGCCACGTAAAATTTGCAACAACAAAGTAGAGGACGTCTAACTTGTTTTTGCAGGGCATGTTGTGATGTGATATGGTCAAAACGTGATGCTATATTTTATTGTATGAGATGATCATGTTTTGTAACCGAAGTTATCGGCAACTGGCAGGAGCCATATGGTTGTCGCTTTATTGTATGAAATGCAAACGCCCTGTAATTGCTTTACTTTATCACTAAGCGGTAGCGATAGTCGTAGAAGCAATAGATGGCGTAATGACAACGATGCTACGATGGAGATCAAGGTGTTGCGCCGGTGACGATGGTGATCACGACGGTGCTTCGAAGATGGAGATCACAAGCACAAGATGATGATGGCCATATCATGTCACTTATATTGATTGCATGTGATGTTTATCCTTTATGCATCTTATCTTGCTTTGATTGACGGTAGCATTTTAAGATGATCTCTCACTAATTATCAAGAAGTGTTCTCCCTGAGTATGCACCGTTGCAAAAGTTCTTCGTGCTGAGACACCACGTGATGATCGGGTGTGATAGGCTCTACGTTCAAATACAACGGGTGCAAAACAGTTGCACACGCGGAATACTCGGGTTAAACTTGACGAGCCTAGCATATACAGATATGGCCTCAGAACACGGAGACCAAAAGGTCGAGCGTGAATCATATAGTAGATATGATCAACATAATGATGTTCACCATTGAAACTACTCCATCTCACGTGATGATCGGACATGGTTTAGTTGATTTGGATCACGTGATCACTTAGATGACTAGAGAGATGTCTGTCTAAGTGGGAGTTCTTAAGTAATATGATTAATTGAACTTGAATTTATCATGAACTTAGTCCTGGTAGTATTTTGCAAATTGAGTTATAGATCAATAGCTCGCGTTGTTGCTTCCCTATGTTTTTGCTTCCCTATGTTTTTATATGTGTTCCTAGAGAAAACTATGTTGAAAAATGTTAGTAGCAATGATGCGGACTTGGTCCGTGATCTGAGGTTTATCCTCATTGCTGCACAGAAGAATTATGTCCTTGATGCACCGCTAGGTGACAGACCTATTGCAGGAGCAGATGTAGACGTTATGAACGTTTGGCTAGCTCAATATGATGACTACTTGATAGTTTAGTGCACCATGCTTAACGGCTTAGAATCGGGACTTCAAAGATGTTTTGAACGTCATGGACCATATGAGATGTTCCAGGAATTGAAGTTAATATTTCAAGCAAATACCCGAGTTGAGAGATATGAAGTCTCCAACAAGTTCTATTGCTAAAAGATGGAGGAGAATCGCTCAACTAGTGAGCATGTGCTCAGATTGTCTGAGTACTTCAATCGCTTGAATCAAGTGGGAGTTAATCTTCCAGATAAGATAGTGATTGACAGAATTCTCTAGTCACCATCACCAAGTTAGTAGAACTTTGTGATGAACTGTAGTATGCAAGGGATGACGAAAACGATTCCGAGCTCTTCGTGATGTTGAAATCAACGAAGGTAGAAATCAAGAAAGAGCATCAAGTGTTGATGATTGACAAGACCACTAGTTTCAAGAAAAGGGCAAAGGGAAAGAAAGGGAACTTCAAGTAGAATGACAAGCAAGTTGTCAGTCCCGCGAAGAAGCCCAAAGCTGGACCAAAGCCTGAAACTGAGTGATTATACTGCAAAGGAAATGGTCACTAGAAGCGGAAATGCCTTGAATATTTGGTGGATAAGAAGGATGGCAAAGTGAACAAGGGTATATTTGATATACATGTTATTGATGTGTACCTTACTAGTGTTTATAGTAACCCCTGAGTATTTGATACTTGTTCGGTTGCTAAGATTAGTAACTCGAAACAGGAGTTACAGAATAAACAGAAACTAGTTGAGGGTGATGTGATGATGTGTGTTGGAAGTGGTTCCAAGATTGATATGATCATCATCGCACACTCCCTATACTTTCGGGATTAGTGTTGAACCTAAATAAATGTTATTTGGTGTTTGTGTTGAGCATGAATATGATTTGATCATGTTTATTGCAATACGATTATTCATTTAAAGTCAGAGAATAATTGTTGTTCTGTTTACATGAATAAGACCTTCGATGGTCATACACCCAATGAACATAGTTTGTTGGATCTCGATCGTAGTGATACACATATTCATAATATTGATGCCAAAAGATGAAAAGTTAATAATGATAGTGCAACTTATTTGTGGCACTGCCGTTTGGGTCATATCGGTGTGAAGCGCATGAAGAAACTCCATAAAGATGGATTTTCGGAATGACTTGGTTATGAATCATTTGATGCTTGCGAACCGTGCCTTTTTGGGCAAGATGACTAAAAACTCCATTCTCCGGAACAATGGAACAAGCTACTGACTTATTGGAAATAATACATACCGATGTATGCGATCCAATGAGTGTTGATGCTCGTGGCAAGTATCGTTATTTTCTGACCTTCACAAAATGATTTGAGCAGATATGGGTATATCTACTTGATGAAACATAAGTCTAAAATAATTGAAAGGTTCAAAGAATTTCAGAGTGAAGTGAAAAAATCATCGTAACAAGAAAATAAAGTTTCTACGATCTGATCGCGGAGAAGAATATTTGAGTTACGAGTTTGGTCTTCAATTAAAACAATGTGGAATAGTTTCACAAACTCACGCCACCTGGAACACCACAATGTAATGGTGTGTCCGAAAGTCATAATCGTACTTTACTAGATATGGTGCGATCTATGACGTCTCTTATCGGTTTTACCATTATCGTTTTGGGGTTATGCATTAGAGACAGCTGCATTCACGTTAAAAGGGCACCATCTAAATCCGTTGAGACAACATCATATGAACTATGGTTTAGCAGTAAACCTAAGCTGTCGTTTCTTAAAGTTTGGAGTTGCGATGCTTATATGAAAAAAGGTTTTCAACTTGATAAGCTCGAACCCAAATCGGAGAAGTGCGTCTTCATAGAATACACCTTCTATCACAGATCCGAAGGCAAGTTATTCATTGCTCATATGGATCCTTTCTAGAGAAGAAGTTTCTCTCGAAAGAAGTGAGTGGGAGGAAAGTAGAACTTGATGAGGTAATTGTACCTTCTCCCTTATTGGAAAGTAGTTCATCATAGAAATCAGTTCCAGTGATTCCTACACCAATTAGTGAGGAAGTTAATGATGATGATCATGAAACTTCAGATCAAGTTGCTACCAAACCTCGTAGGTCTTCCAGAGTAAGATCCACACCAGAGTGGTACGGTAATCCTATTCTGGAAGTCATGTTACTAGACCATGATGAACCTACGAACTATGAGGAAGCGATGATGAGCCCAGATTCCACGAAATGGCTTGAGGCCATAAAATCTGAGATGAGATCCATCTATGAGAAAAAAGTATGGACTTTGATTGACTTGCTCGATGATCAGCAAGCCATGTTAAATAAATGGATTTTCAAGAGGAAGACGGACATTGATAGTAGTGTTACTATCTACTAAAGCTCGACTTGTTGCAAAAGGTTTTCGACAAGTTCAAGGTGTTGAATACGATGAGATTTTCTCACTCGTATAGATGCTTAAGTCTGTCTGAATCATGTTAGCAAATTGCCACATTTTATGAAATCTGGCAAATGGATGTCAAAACTGCATTCCTTAATGGTTTTCTTAAAGAAGAGTTGTATATGATGCAACCAGAAGATTTTTGTCAATCCTAAAGGTGCTAACAAAGTGTGCAAGCTCCAGCGATCCATCAATGGACTGGTGCAAGCATCTCGGAGTTGGAATATACGCTTTGATGAGTTGATCAAAGCATATGGTTTTATACAGACTTTTGAAGAAGCCTGTATTTACAAGAAAGTGAGTGGGAGCTCTGTAGCATTTCTAATATTATATGTGGATGACATATTGTTAATTGGAAATGATATGGAAATTCTGGATAGCATGAAAGGATACTTGAATAAGAGTTTTTCAAAGCAAGACCTCGGTGAAGCTGCTTACACATTGAGCATCAAGATCTATATAGATAGATCAAGACGCTTGATAAGATTTTTCAATGAGTACATACCTTGATAAATTTTTGAAATAGTTCAAAATGGAACAGTCAAAGAAGGAGTTCTTTCCTGTGTTACAAGGTGTGAAGTTGAGTAAGACTCAAGACCCGACCATTGCAGAAAATAGAAAGAGAATGAAAAGTCATTCCCTATGCCTCAGTCATAGGTTCTATAAAGTATGCTATGATGTGAACCATACCTATTGTATACCTTGCTCTGTGTTTGGCAAAGGAATACAATTTTGATCTAATAAGTAGATCACTGGACATGGGTCAAGAATATCCGTAGTGAGGACTAAGGAGACGTTTCTCGATTATGGAGGTGATAAAAGAGCCCGTCGTAAAAGTTACAACGATGCAAGCTTTTACACCAATCCAGATGACTCTAAGTCTCAATCTGGATACATATTGAAAGTGGGAGCAATTAGCTAGAGTAGCTCCGTGCAGAGCATTGTGGACATAGAATATTTGCGAAATACATACGGCTCTGAATATGACAGACCCGTTGACTAAGCTTCTCTCACGAGCAAAACATGATCATACCTTAGTACTCTTTTGGGTGTTAATCACATAGCGATGTGAACTAGATTATTGACTCTAGTAAACCCTTTGGGTGTTAATCACATAGCGATGTGAACTAGATTATTGACTCTAGTAAACCCTTTGGGTGTTGATCACATGATGATGTGAACTATGGGTATTAATCACATGCAGATGTGAATATTGGTGTTAAATCACATAGTGATGTGAACTAGATTATTGAATCTAGTGCAAGTGGGAGACTGAAGTAAATATGCCCTAGAGGCAATAATAAAGTTATTATTTATTTCCTTATTTCATGATAAATGTTTATTATTCATGCTAGAATTGTATTAACCGTAAACATAATACATGTGTGAATACATAGACAAACATAGTGTCACTAGTATGCCTCTACTTGACTAGCTCGTTTATCAAAGATGGTTATGTTTCCTAGCCATGGACAAAAGAGTTGTCATTTGATTAATGGGATCACATCATTAGGAGAATGATGTGATTGACATGACCCATTCCGTTATCCTAGCACTTGATCGTTTAGTATACTGCTATTGCTTTCTTCATGACTTATACATGTTCCTGTAACTATGAGAAATATGCAACTCCCGTTTACTGGAGGAACACTTTGGGTACTACCAAAAGTCACAACGTAACTGGGTGATTATAAAGGAGTACTACAGGTGTCTCCGAAGGTACATGTTGAGTTGGCGTATTTCGAGATTAGGTTTTGTCACTCCGATTGTCGGAGAGGTATCTTTGGGCCCTCTCGATAATGCACATCATTATAAGCCTTGCAAGCAATGTGACCAAATGAGTTGGTTACGGGATGATGCATTACGGAACGAGTAAAGAGACTTGTCGGTAACGAGATTGAACTAGGTATTGGATACCGACGATCAAATCTCGGGCAAGTAACATACCGATGACAAAGGGAACAACGTATGTTGTTATGCAGTTTGACTGATAAAGATCTTCGTAGAATATGTAGGAACCAATATGGGCATCCAGGTCCCGCTATTGGTTATTGATCGAGAATGGTTCTAGGTCATGTCTACATAGTTCTCGAACCCGTAGGGTCCGCACGCTTAACATTACGATGATAGTTTTATTATGAGTTTATAAGTTTTGATGTACCAAAGTTTGTTCGGAGTCCCGGATGTGATCACGGACATGACGAGGAGTCTCGAAATGGTCGAGACATAAAGATTGATATATTGGACGACTATATTCGGACACCGGAAGTGTTCCGGGTGATTTCGGAGAAAACCGGAGTGCCGGGAAGGTTACCGAAACCCCCCGGGAGAGTATTGGGCCTTATGGGCCTTAGGGGGAAGGAGAGAGGGGCGGCCAGCATGGGACGCGCGCCCCCTCCCCCCTCTGGTCCGAATTGGACTAGGAGGGGGCGGCGCCCCCCTCTTTCCTTCCCCCTCTCCCCCTTCCTTCCCCCTCCTAGTAGGAGTAGGAAAGGAGGAGTCCTACTCCTACTAGGAGGAGGATTCCTCCTCCCTTGGCGCGCCCAAGGGGCCGGCTGGCCTCCCCCCTTGCTCCTTTATATACGGGGGCAGGGGGCACCCCATAATACAGAAGTTGATCTACGGATCGTTCCTTAGCCGTGTGCGGTGCCCCCCTCCACCATATTCGACCTCGGTCATATCATCGCGGAGTTTAGGCGAAGCCCTGCGCCGGTAGAGCATCATCATCGTCACCACGCCGTTGTGCTGACGGAACTCATCCCCGAAGCTTTGCTGGATCGGAGCCCGGGGATCGTCATCGAGCTGAACGTGTGCTGAACTCGGAGGTGCCGTACATTCGGTACTTGGATCGGTCGGATCGTGAAGACGTACGACTACATCAACCGCGTTGTCATAACGCTTCCGCTTACGGTCTACGAGGGTACGTGGACTGCACTCTCCCCTCTCGTTGCTATGTCATCACCATGATCTTGCGTGTACGTAGGAATTTTTTTGAAATTACTACGTTCCCCAACACAAGTGACACTGTACATGATGGTGTCGTGGTACATTTGTCTTGTCTGAGGTATGGCCATCTCATCGGGGTCTTGTCGGTGTCGGGTCTTGCTGCAGTCGGCAGCCGGCTGGTTGGCGCAGTCGGCAGCCGGCTGGGTGGAGCAGTCGGACGGGGAGCCGGCAAGAGCGGTCGGGCAGTCGGACTGAGGGGCTTTGCTAGCCCCGATGTCTTGAAATATTGTCTCACCGTCTTTGGGGTATCCGTGTGCAATTACTCCGACACGCATATAGGAAGGTATCGTGGACTCATATGGAAACAACTTTGGGGTTTATGGAGTTCGGATGCACAAGCAGTATTCCCGCTTAGTACAGGTGAAGGCTAGCAAAATACTGGGAAGCGACCAACTGAGAGAGCGACAACAGTCATGAACATGCATTGAAATTAATTTACACCAAGTACAAGCATGAGTAGGATATAATCCACTATGAACATAAATATCGTGAAGGCTATGTTGATTTGTTTCAACTACATGCGTGAACATGTGCCAAGTCAAGTCACTCAATTCATTCAAAGGAGGATACCATCCCATCATACCACATCATAATCATTTTAATAGCATGTTGGTACGCAAGGTAAACCATTATAGCTCATAGCTAATTAAGCATGGCACAAGCAACTATAATCTCTAAATGTCATTGCAAATATGTTTACTTCATAATAGGCTGAATCAGGAATGATGAACTCATCATATTTACAAAAACAAAAGAGGTCGAGTTCATACCAGCTTCTCTCATCTTAATCAGTCCATCATATATCGTCATTATTGCCTTTCACTTGCACGACCGAATGGTGTGTATAATAATAATAGTGCACGTGCATTAGACTAAGCTGGAATCTACAAGCATTCAACACAAGAGAGAAGACAAAGTAATATGGGCTCTAAGTTAAATCAACAATCATGCATACGAGAGCCACTAAACATTTTCAATATGGTCTTCTACTCTCGACTCCCAAAGGAAAGAAAAGAAATAGAACTATTTACACGGGAAAACTCCCAACAAGCAAAAGAAGAACAAGAAATCTTTTTGGGTTTTTTCATTCTAATTACTACTACAGGAATGGAAATTAAACTAACTATTTTTTTTTGGTTTTCTTAAGGTTTATCAAACACACAAGAAGAAAGCTAGAAAAAGAGAATTAAACTAACATGGATAATACAATGAAAGAGTATGAGCACCGACAACTAGAATAGTGTGTGAACATGAATGTAAAGTCGGTGAGAAATACGTAATCCCCCAAGCTTAGGCTTTTGGCCTAAGTTGGTCCAATGTCAAGGATAGCCTAGTCGATATCGTAAGTTATAATTGGGGTCGTACTGAGATGCAGCAGCAAATGCATCCTGAGCAGCGGCATGTTGGCGAGCCACCTCCGCTCTCCCCTAGTGTTCAGTTCCCTCCTCCCTGGTAACAACATATCTTCGTTTTGCCTGGTAATCAAAAAGGGAAGGAGCAGGGAGAGTAACATGGACAGCGCTACGTCTGTCAAAGATTAGTCGATATTGGAGGAATTGTTCATTCCTCAAAATAAAACAATGTTTGACCATCGCGTCATAATCTAAATAAGTAGGAAGCAACTCCATATCCTCCTCTCGTGGGGCTATACCAAGATAATTAGCAACACGGGTCGCATAAATCCCTCCAAATAAATCTCCAGATATACCATTATTATGCAACCTACGTGCGACTATTGCCCACAAGTTGTAATCTTTATTACCTAACACGGCACCCTTGAGGACACAAAGATCAGGGACACACATGTGACATGCTTCATCTTTCCCGTTAATGCATCTACCAGTGAAGAGTGCAAAATAATGTATAGCAGGAAAATGAATGCTCCCTATGGTAGCCTGTGCTATATCCCTAGATAATCCCACAGTAATACTAGCAAGAAAGTCTTTATATTCAGATCTGTGGGGTTCATGAACATTGCCCCACTGCGGGAGTTTGCAAGCAGTTGTAAAATCTTCTAAGTCCATGGTATAAGATTGATCATACATATCAAACAGGCACTCTGAGAATTACGTGAAGATGTATATTTAAACCTTCTTACGAATGAATCAGTCAATTGGTAGTACTGAGGACACTAATCTTGTAAGACGTCCTCAAGATCGGCATTATGCACATATGCGTCAAATTCATCCTTAATTCCTGCATTGACCATAAACTCTTCTGATGGCCACTCACAGGCTCGCACTTCGGCATCCCTTGGTGGTTCATCGTCTTGCTCACGCATAGCACGCCTAGGTCCTCTCTTTGTTGAGGAACCACCTTGGTACATTCTCCTAGACATATTTCTTTCTCTGAAAAATTTCTGAAATTTTTAGTAACTTCAAAATAAAAGTGAATAAAACTAAACAGGATTGGTAGCAACTACTCCTACAAGTGCCTAGAGCCTATATCATGCATTAGAATTACCTGGGACCTCATAAATTTGACATGCAAGCTCCAGAATAGGGTCACCTATGCAGCAAAAATTTGCAAAGAATAAAGCACTAGAACAAAAGCTAATTGGACCAATGGAGGAGTCACATACCAAGCAACAATCTCCCAAAGTAGTTTTGTGAAAGGAGCTTTGAGCAAGGAGATCGAAAATCGCAGCAAAATGAGCTAGAACTTGTGCTTGAGCTGGATGGGGATTTTTTTGGAAGAAAGATGGAGTGTGTGGGTGCAGGAATAAGTGGAGAGGGGCCACCGTGGGCCCACGAGACAGGGGGGCGCGCCCAGGGTGTGTGGGCATGACCTCCACCCTCGTGACCAGGTGCTTGCCCCCCTGCAGTGTTTTTAGTGCCTAAAATCCTCAAATATTCCATAAAAAATCATACTAAATTTGCAGGGCATTTGGAGCACTTTTATTTTTGGGATATTTTTTATTGCACGAATAATTCAAAAAACAGACAGATAATACTATTTTTGCTTTATTTATTCTAAATAACAAAAAGTAAAAAGAGGGTACAAAAGGTTGTGCCTTCTAGTTTCATCCATCTTATGATCATCAAAATGAATCCACTAACAAGGTTGATCAAGTCTTGTTAACAAGCTCATTCCGAATAACACGGAACCGGAGAAATTTCGAATAACACTAGGTTACCTCAACGGGGATATGAACATCCCCAACAATAAGAATATCATATTTTTTCTTGACAGTAGGAAGAGGAAATTCAAAACCTCCAATAATGATAGTTGGAACTTTTCCAATGGAATTGATGCTATGAACTTCAGGTTGTTTCCTCGGAAAGTGTACCGTATTCTCATTACCATTAACATGAAAAGTGACATTGCCTTTGTTGCAATCAATAACAGCCCCTGCAGTATTCAAAAAGGGTCTACCAAGGATAATCTACATACTATCATCCTTGGGAATATCAAGAATAATAAAGTTCGTTAAGATAGTGACATTTGCAACCACAACAGGCACATCCTCACAAATACCGACAGGTATAGCAGTTGATTTATCAGCCATTCGCAAAGATATTTCAGTAGGTGTCAACTTATTCAATTCAAGTCTATGATATAAAGAGAGAGGCATAACACTAACACCGGCTCTAAGATCACATAAAGCAGTTTTAACATAATTTCTTTTAATGGAGCATGGTATAGTTGGTACCCCGGTGTCTCCAAGTTTCTTTGGTATTCCACCCTTAAACGTATAATTAGCAAGCATGGTGGAAATTTCAACTTCCGGTATCTTTCTTTTATTTGTAATGATATCCTTCATATACCTAGCATAAAGATTTAATTTAAGCATATCAGTTAAGCGCATCCGTAAGAAGATAGGTCTAATCATTTCAGCAAAGCGCTCAAAATTGTCATCATCCTTTGTCTTGGATGGTTTAGGAGGAAAGGGCATGGGTTTCTGAACCCATGGTTCTCTTTCTCTACCGTGCTTCCTAGTAACAAAATCTCTCTTATCATAACATTGATTCTTTGATTGTGGGTTATCAAGATCAACAGCAGGTTCAATCTCTACATCATTATCTTTGCTAGGTTGAGCATCAACGTGAACATTATCATTAACATTATTACTAGGTTCATGTTCATCACCTGATTGTGTTTCAGCATCAGAAATAGAAATATCATTGGGATTCTCAGGTGTGTCTACAACAGTTTCACTAGAAGCATGCAAAGTCCTATAGTTTTTCTTTTTCTTATTTTTGGAAGAACTAGGTGCTTCTAAATTATTTCTCTAAGAATCTTGCTCGATTCTCTTAGGGCGGCCTTTAGGATACAAAGGTTCCTGAGTCATTCTACCAGTTCTAGTAGACACTCTAACAGCAAAGTCATGTTTATTATTTAATTCATCAAGCAAATCACTTTGAGCTTTAAGTACTTGCTCAGCTTGAGTGGTAACCATAGAAGCATATTTGCTAATGAGTTTAAGTTCACCTTTAACTCTCGCCATATAATCACTGAAGCGTCCTACTTTTAAAGCATTATTCTTTAATTCTATACCAACATAAGCATTAAAACTTTCTTGTCTAGCCATAAAGTCATCAAATTCATCTAAGCATGGGCTATGAAATTTAGTAGACGGGATTTCAACTTTATCATATCTATAGAGAGAATTTACCTTTACTACCTGTGTCAGATTATCAAGACAGTGTGTTTCTTCGATAGGCGGTAAATTAAGACCATGTATTTCTTCAATAGGAGGTAAATTCTTAACATCTTCAGCTTTAATACCTTTTTATTTTATAGATTTCTTTGCTTCTTGCATATCTTCAGGACTGAGAAATAGAACACCCCTCTTCTTCGGAGTTGGTTTAGGAATAGGCTCAGGAGTTGGCTCAATTGGCTCAGGAATTGGCTCAGGAAGAGTCCAATTATTTCCATTAGTCAACATATTATTCAATAGTAACTCAGCTTGGTCGACTGTTCTTTCCCTGAAAACACAACCAGCACAACTATCCAAGTAGTCCTTGGAAGCATCGGTTAGTCCATTATAAAAGATATCAAGTATTTTATTTTTCTTAAGAGGATGATCAGGCAAAGCATTAAGTAATCGGAGAAGCCTCCCCCAAGCTTGTGGGAGACTCTCTTCTTTGATTTGCACAAAATTATATATTTCCCGCAAGGCAGCTTGTTTCTTATGAGTAGGGAAATATTTAGCAGAGAAGTAATAAATCATATCCTGGGGACAACGCACACAACCAGGATCAAGAGAATTAAACCAAGTTTTAGCATCACCCTTTAATGAGAACGGAAATATCTTAAGGATATAATAATAGCGAGACTTCTCATCATTAGTAAACAGGGTGGCTATATCATTTAACTTGGTAAGATGTGCCACAACGGTTTCAGATTCATAGCCATAGAAAGGATCAGATTCTACCAAAGTAATTATCTCAGGATCAATAGAGAATTCATAATCCTTATCAGTAAGACAGATAGGTGAAGTAGCAAAAGCGGGGTCAGGTTTCTTTTTTTGTGGGGTAGGGGTCAGGTTTCATTCTAGCATTAAGGGATTGCTGCTTCCATTTAGCTAATAACTTCTTAAGATCATATCTATATTTGCAAGCAAAAATAGCTCTAGCAGCTTCTTCATCCATAACATAACCCTCAGGAACAACAGGCAATTCATAATCAGGGGGAGAACTTTCATCATCACTATCATCAATAATATCATCATTAATAATTTCATTCTCTCTAACCCTAGAAAGTTGTTCATCAAGATATTCACCTAACAGCAAAGTGGTATCACGCACAGAAGTAGTTTCATCATAAGTATCATGCATAGCAGAAGTGGCATCATTAATAACATGCGACATATCAGAATTCAAAGCAGTAGCAGGTTTAGGTGTCGCAAGCTTACTCAAAATAGAAGGAGAATCTAGAGCAGAGCTAGATGGTAGTTCCTTACCTCCCCTCGTAGTTGAGGGAAAAATCTTAGTTCTTTCGTCTTTCAAGTTCCTCATAGTGATCAGCAGATATAAATCCCAAGTGACTCAAAGAATAGAGCTATGCTCCCCAGCAACGGCGCAAGAAATTAGTCTTGATAACCCACAAGTGTAGGGGATCGCAACAGCTTTCGAGGATAGAGTATTCAACCCAAATTTATTGATTCGACACAAGGGGACCCAAAGAATATTCTTAAGTATTAGCAGTTGAGTTGTCAATTCAACCACACCTGGATAACTTAGTATCTGCAGCAAAGTATTTAGTAGCGAAGTAGTATGATAGTAATGGTAACAGTGGCAAAAGTAAAGATAGCAGTTTTGTAGTAGTTGTAACAGTAGCAACGGAAAAGTAAATAAGTGAAACACAATATGTGAAAAGCTCGTAGGCATTGGATCAGTGATGGATAATTATGTCGAATGCGATTCCTCATGTAATAGTTATAACATAGGGTGACACAGAACTAGCTCCAGTTTATCAATGTAATGTAGGCATGTATTCCAAATATAGTCATACGTGCTTATGGAAAAGAAGTTGCATGACATCTTTTGTCCTACCCTCCCGTGGCAGCTGGGTCCTACTGGAAACTAAGGGATATTAAGGCCTCCTTTTAATAGAGTACCGGACCAAAGCATTAACACATAGTGAATACATGAACTCCTCAAACTACAGTCATCACTGAGAAGTATCCCGATTATTGTCACTTCGGGGTTGTCGGATCATAACACATAATAGGTGACTATAGACTTGCAAGATAGGATCAATAACTCACATATATTCATGAAAACATAATAGGTTCAGATCTGAAATCATGGCACTCGGGCCCTAGTGACAAGCATTAAGCATAGCAAAGTCATAGCAACATCAATCTCAGACCATAGTGGATACTAGGGATCAAAACCTAACAAAACTAACTTGATTACTTGGTAAATCTCATCCAACCCATCACCGTCCAATAAGCCTACGATGGAATTACTCACGCACGGCGGTGAGCATCATGAAATTGGTGATGGAGGATGGTTGATGACGATGACAGCGATGAATCCCCCTCTCCGGAGCCCCGAACGGACTCCAGATCAGCCCTCCCGAGAGAGATTAGGGCTTGGCGGCGGCTCCGTATCGTAAAACACGATGAAACTTTCTCTCTGATTTTTTTCTCTGTGAAACGGAATATATGGAGTTGGAGTTGAGGTCGGTGGAGCATCAGGGGGCTCACGAGACAGGGGGCGCGCCCAGGGGAGAGGGTGTGCCCCCACCCTCGTGGACAGGGTGTGGGCCCCCTGGCCTTGATTCTTTTGCCAGTATTTTTTATATTTTCCAAAAGTTATCTCCATGGATTTTCAGGTCATTTCGAGAACTTTTGTTTCCTGCGCAATAAACAACACCATGGCAGATCTGCTGAAAACAGCGTCAGTCCGGGTTAGTTTCATTCAAATCATGCAAATTAGAGTCCAAAACAAGGGCAACAGTGTTTGGAAAAGTAGATACGTTGGAGACGTATCACAAAGTAGGTGAAACAAGTAGAAGGGGCATGTGATAATTGCCACATGAGGGATTTGAGACAACGGTAGTATCGCAGTGCTGTGCGGTACTAAAATTTTAGTGCTTCTCCTAGCCATGGTAGTACCGCGCCAGGGAGGCACGGTAGTACCGTGTCTAGGTGCGGAAGTAAAATTTTAGTGTCGTGCCTCGTGCGGTAGTACCGCTCCTGACCAGCGGTAGTACCGGACGAGCGGTAGTACCGCACTGGAGATGCGGTAGTACCGCATGGTTGCAGATCCGAAACCACAACTGGATCTATGCACAGCCATGACAACAACGCAGTACTAAGGTTGATCAAATCCATCACATGGCAACATAGCAAGTACCATCTCTACGCATTAATACTCTCCTACATCCTACTCTTGCGAAGATTTAGCCTAAAATCTCAAGAACCACATGCATCTCCCCCAAAACCTAGAAGCAAAAGAATGAACCAAAAAGAGAGGGATTTGGGGAGAAACCTTGGTCCATGGCAAGAGGAAGTGGTGGGGAACAATCCCACCGGTCGGAATCCAAGGAGAGCGGTCGGAGAAGGAGATCCGGTGAGGGCCTCTGACGCCGTTCTTGGGCAGGAGAGAGAGAGGCGGCATGGGGAGAAAGAGTGAATGGGTATGGGGGAGTTGGAACTCCCCCTGCCCGCTCTTAACCCCAACGCGCTCGCAACTCCATGGTAGTACCGCGCGTCCTTGCGGTAGTACCGCCCGGGCGGAAGTACCGCGTCGTGGGCGGTAGTACTGCTCCACCAGCGGTAGTAAAAAATTATTGCCATGCTAGTTGCGGTAGTACCATGGTAGGCCACGGTAGTACCGTGAACCGAAGAGAATGCAGTTTCAAACAAAAGGAAGAAACACCTTTGCACGGAACCTCCAAGCAAATGAACACACCAATGAGCTAACAAATGAGACACCACAAGCACAAGCTCAGCACGAAGAGAGAAAAGCAAGAGGCAACAAGGACCAAAAACGAGACACAACCTCTCCAAGGAGAGGGCGGTGGCCGGAGCCACCTATGTTTGAGTCGATTGGTATGGCACCGCGACCAAAACTCGTCTTTGAAGCACACATAGCATCAAAAATGGAAAATGTGAAAGAGTTCATCAATTTATGCATAATGGGGGGAGGGAGAGTTCATTGAGAGAACAACACTCCCCCTATGTCCATGCCTACACCTAAACTAGACAACAAGTGGAGTGTGGTGGGGTGTGCAAGGGTTCAAGTCACATTGCTTGAATCAATGATATTTAGCTCATGCCTTAACTCGTGAAATCTTGCTTCATCCAAGGGCTTTGTGAAAATATCTGCATGGTTATCATGAGTGTTGACATAGTTGAGCTCGATCTCCCCTCGCCTAATATGATCCCGGATGAAGTGATACCGAATCTCAATATGCTTCGTCTTGAAGTGTTGCACCGGGTTGAGAGAAATCTTGATGGCACTTCCATTGTCACACAAAAGAGGCACTTTGTCACAAATGACACCGTAATCCTTTAAAGTTTGCCTCATCCATAAGAGTTGTGCACAACAACTACCGGCCGCCACATACTCCACGTCGGTGGATGGTAGAGACACACAACTTTGCTTCTTAGAAGACCAACTCACCAAAGAGCAGCCAAGAAATTGGCACCCTCCGGAAGTGGACTTCCTATCCACTTTGTCTCGTGCCCAATCGGAATCCGAATATCCTACAAGCTTGAAGTTTTCTCCTCTTGGGTACCATAAGCCAAAGTTTGGGGTATGAGCCAAATATCAAAAGATTCGCTTGACCGCCACAAAGTGGCTTTCCTTAGGTGCGGCTTGAAACCATGCACAAATTCCCACACTCAACATGATATCCGGTCTAGATGCGCAAAGGTAAAGCAAGGATCCAATCATGGAGCGATATAACTTTTGATGCACCGCTTTACCATTGGGATCAATGTCAAGTTGGCACTTGGTGGGCATTGGAGTGGAAGCCGGCTTGACATCACTTAGCTTGAATCTCTTGAGCATGTCTTGAGTGTATTTGCTTGGTTGATGAGGGTTCCTTCTCTTCTTTGCTTGATTTCAAACCCGAGAAAGAACTTCAACTGTCCCATCATAGACATATTGAACTTTGAGGTCATGAGAGCGGCAAATTCTTGATTGAAAGCTTTGTTAGGGGAACCAAAAATAATATCATCAACATATAGTTGGCACACAAACAACTCCCATTTGACCTTCTTAGTAAAAAGAGTGGGGTCAATTTTCCCGATTTTGAACCCACGATCTTGTAACAACTCTGTAAGATGCTCATACCACGCATGTGGGGCTTGTTTAAGGCCATAGAGCGCCTTATGGAATTGGTACACATGATCGGGGAAATAGGGATCTTAGAACCCGGGGGGTTGTTTGACATACACCAACTCATTAATGGGACCATTAAGAAAAGCACTCTTCACATCCATTTGTTGCAACATGAAATTATGATGAGAAGCATAAGCAATCAACAAACGAATAGATTCAAGGTGAGCAACGGGAGCAAAGGTTTCACCGTAGTCGATACCCTCGACTTGGGAGTAGCCTTGTGCCACCAAAGGAGCCTTGTTGAGAACAATTATCCCATGAGCATCTTGCTTGTTCTTGAATATCCACTTGGTCCCAATGACATTATGATTCCCGGTTGGCCTTGGCACTAATTTCCACACTTGGTTATTCTCGAAGTTGTTGAGTTCTTCATGCATGGCATTGAGCCAATCCGGGTCCTCGAGCGCCTCATAAACCTTTTGGGGTTCGACACAAGAAACAAATGCATGATGTTCACAATAGTTTGCTAATTGTCTATGAGTGCTTACCCCCTTTCCTAGGCTTCCAACCACATTCTCCATAAGATGACCCTTGGTGGTGAGCTTGGAAGCGATCTTCGCGGCACGACGCTCTAATTCCTCCTTGGATGTGAAAAGAGGAGGGGTAACTTGATCATCTTGAGCGTCGTATTGAGCTTGTTCTTGATCTTGAGCTTGCTCTTGATCTTGAACTCGCTTGAAGGGGAGAACTTGACCTTGGGCATCATTTGGTGGTTCACCACCATCTTGAGGTTGATCTTGCCCTTGATCTTGTTGATGAGATTGAGGGCCTTCACTTTGTTCTTTGGAAGTGTGTGGGTCTTGGGTTGGTGATGGATCCACTTGAGTGGAGCATTGTCCTTCTCCTTCGGCCACAAGGGGTTCCTCAATGGGTAGGATATGACCAACACCCATTCTTCTTATGGCTTGGGGAGGAATTTCATCACCTACATGACAAGTACCACTTTGCTCCACTTGGGAGACATTATTTTCATCAAACTCCATGTCACACGTCTCCTCAATGAGTCCGGTGGACTTGTTGAGAACACGGTAAGCGTGAGAGTTTGTAGCATAACCAACAAATATGCCCTCATAAGCTCTAGCCTCAAATTTAGACAAACGAACACCTTTCTTGAGGATGAAACACTTACACCCGAACATCCGGAAGTACTTGAGGTTGGGCTTGTTACCGGTAAGAATTTCATAAGGAGTCTTGTTCAAGCCTTTGCGGAGATAGAGCCGATTGGATGCATGACATGCTGTGTTGATGGCTTCGGCCCAAAATTTGTATGCAGACTTGAACTCTGCCATCATGGTCCTTGCCGCATCCATCAACGTCCGGTTCTTCCTCTCCGCGACACCATTTTTTGAGGGGTATATGGTGCAGAATATTGATGCTTGATCCCCTCATCACTAAGAAACTCATCCAAGGTGTAGTTCTTGAACCTAGTGCCGTTGTCACTTCTTGTTGTCAAGATATTTGCATCATGTTGACGTTGAGCTTCATTTGCAAAGTCGATGACGGTTTGTTGAGTCTCATTCTTCCTCTTGAAGAAATATACCCAAGTGTATCTTGAATAATCACCCACAATCACCAAGCAATACTTTCTACCTCCAAGACTATCAAAGGATGGAGGCCCAAAGAGATCAATGTGAAGAGCTCCAAGGGTCTCTTCAAGTAGATGATAGTCGTGGGAGGGTGAGCCTTCTCATGAAGCTTTCCTTCGATACAAGCACTGCAAGCACGATCTTTGGCAAAACTAACATTTGTTAGTCCACGGACATGGTCCCCCTTGATAAGACTTTGCAAAGATCTCATATTGACATGTGCTAAACGGCGATGCCAAAGCCACCCCACATCAAATTTACCCATTAGGCATGTCGTGGTCTTAGTGGGTCGCTCTGAAAAGTTAATCACATAAAGTCCGTTCTCGACATGCCCAACAAAGGCTACTTTAAGAGTCTTGCTCCACAAGAGGGCCATGGTATCAATATCAAAGAAAGTGGGAAATCCCATGAGTGCAAGTTGACGAACGAAAAGTAGATTGTAAGCAAGGGACTCAACAAGCATGCCATTCTCGATCGTTAGATCAAGAGAAATGACAACCTTGCCAAGACCCAATACCTTAGAAGACAAGGCATAACCCCACTAGAAGTTGGTGGGCATAGAAGGGATCTTGTGGATGTCCACCACCAAGTCCTTGCTTCTGGTCATATGATTTGTTGCTCCACTATCGAGCAACCATGATCCCCCACTGGAAGCAAACACCTACAAGAGATTAATGCTTGGTTTTAGGTGCCCATTTTGTAATGGGTCCTTTGATGTTAGTAACAAGGGTCTTAGGAACCCAAATAGACCATTCAATGTACTCATAAGTAGAACAAACAAATTTAGCATAAACATGCCCATCACTAGCACAGCACAACACATAAGAAGGGTTAAAGTCGCCGACTTTGTTGGAAGGGGTGGCATTGCCCTTTTTTGACATTACCACCCTTCACATTGTTCTTCTTCTCCTTAGGAGCACCCTCTCCCTCCTTCATAAAAGTTTGCTTGAGAGGGGGAGGTCATTTGGCCTTGTCGTTCTTCTTCTTGTTCTTGGACTTGGTTACGAACCCAACTCCCTCCTTGGCCACAGCTTCCTTTTGATTGCTCAAAAGGTCATTGAGGTTCTTCTCACCTTGTATGCACGTCACAAGGCCTTTCTCAAGTTGCTCCTTCAACTTGGCATTCTCCTCCACAAGATGCACATGCTCACAACATGGGTTAGTGGCATTTGCATTATCAATTAATACCATATGAGGAAAGGTGGCTTTTTCTTTGGTTAGCTTCACTTGGAGTTGATCATGAGACTCCTTGAGGCTAGCATGAGCACCCTTCAAGACCTTGTGGGCCTTGTCGAGTATATAAAACTCCTCCTTGAGTCTAGCATGGTTAACGCCAAGTTTAGCCTTCTCCGAAGTTAGCACACGAGATACAACAAGAGCATGATCAAGATCTTTCTTTAACTTAGCATGGTCATCGTTGTGTGACTCCTCAAGAGCCAAACAGTCCCCACGCTCTTCCTCAAGAGCATTAGAGAGATCCGAAATCTCATCGGCATAGTCACAACTATGACCTTCCATCTTAGAGATGGTTTCTTCATGAGCCTCGATCATGTCATTGGCTTCACCAAGTTGTTCCAAGAGAGCAATGAAGTGCTTCTTGGATTTGCCCTTGAGCTTACTCATAAAAGACTCAAATTCATTTACTTCCTCATTATACCCCTCACTTTCATCAATGCCATCCGTCAGGGATTACTAATGATGGTGGTTTTGATGTTGGGGGTTACCTTGTTGGTGGCTTTAGCCATGATACACTTGGCGGTGATGTTCTCATTGGGCGAGTCGAAGAGGGACACCCATGGAGTTGTGGCAATGGCAACGGAGGCCATTGCCATGGCTTCACTATCTTCATCATCATCGTCATCCTCATGGTATTCTTCTTGAACCACCAACCCTCGAGTAGGAGTCTTTTTGGTGAAGTTGTTCTTGTTTGGGAAGGACTTGGCTTTGTCTTTCGGATGAGCTTGCCACCATTGTCTTCCCGCTTCTCGTAATGGCAATCCGCAACAAAGTGGCTCACATTGCCACAATTGTAACATGTTCTCACACGTTGCTTGCCCTTGAACCCACTTGATTTGTTCTTGTTTAAGTTGGGCCTTGTGTTCTTCTTGCTCCAAAATTGCCTTGAAGCAAGAGCCATGTGCTCATGATAATCATATTTTGTATCTTCGGGGTTGCTCTCCTCATCTTCCACTTCTTCCATAATAACCTTGCCCTTCAAGGCAAGGTTGGGCTTCTTTGCTCTTTGAGAACGCAACACCGTGTTGTCGACGGTCTTGTACAAGATCCTTAATGCCCCAAACTCATCCAACACTTCATTTGTGGTCAAGGAGTGTAAGTCCGGTCTTTGACGGATGACGGAGGACATGGCCTTGTGGTAAGGCATCTTTACTTTGAGGAACTTGCGCTTGATCCAATTTTCATCCGTGTCCTTGCTCCCATGATCTTGGAGTGAGACCGTGAGTTTGGTTACTCTCTGAAAGAGCTCACGAGGTTCTTCATCTTCTTTCATTACAAACTCACTTCATCTTGGACCACTTCATAGTTGGAGCGTTGAATGCTTGTGCTTCCCTTATAGAGGGAAACAACACAATGCCATGCATCTTTGGCCATGGCGAAGGGTCGAAGATTAGGGAGATCTTCGGGTGGAACCGCCTTGAATGATGAAGACAGCATTCTCATTGAATTGATTATCCACGGCTTCTCTAGGGGTGAAGTTGCTTCGGTCATGTGGATGGAAACCTTCTTCAATGATTCAACAAAGATTAGTATTCACATGATTTAAATGATGCTTGAAGCGATAAACCCAAGAATCAAAGTCCTCATTTTTCACAATCTTAGGAGTAGGACCGGCATGATTTAAATTAGTAGAGGGAATTAGTCCTCCATAGATTGGAGGTTCCACATTGGCAAAGATGCCGGTGCCATTTCTACCACTAGTAGAAGGACCCTTTTCACTAGTAGCTTCCCCCTTATCGGAGTTAGCATCAGTCACCTTGTTAGTGGGATCACCCACTTTCATCGACGAGGTAGATAGTTTAAGTCCTTCTAAGAATTTATTAAACATGCTTTCAACCTCGGTTGTCATGGAGGTTTTTACTGTGTCCAAATCCACATTAAATTCCTCACGAGAAACCGTGGTTCCCCCATCGGTCATAGACGAGCTGGATTCACACCAGAGTGCTCCTCCACACCGTCTACGGTGTCAACCATACTCTTCGGACGACAAAGTCCTTAATAAAGAGACGAAGCTCTGATACCAATTGAAAGGATTGATATAGTTGACTAGAGGGGGGGGGGGTGAATAGGCAACTAACAATTTTTAGCTTTTCTTTACCAAATTAAACTTTGCATCAAAGTAGGTTGTCTAGATATGCGACTAGGTGAGCAACCTATATGATGCAACAACAACAAGAACACAAGCAAGCAAGGAATACAACACAAATATACTTGCACAAGTAAAGGCACGAGATAACCAAGAGTGGAGTCGATGAAGACAAGGATGTGTTACCGAAGTTCCTTCCTTTTGAGGGGAAGTACGTCTCCGTTGGAGCGGTGTGGAGGCACAATGCTCCCCAAGAAGCCACTAGGTCCACCGTATTCTCCTCACGCCCTCACACAATGCGAGATGCCGTGCTTCCACTATTGGTGCCCTTGAAGGCGGCGACTGAACCTTTACAAACAAGGTTGGGGCAATCTCCACAACTTAATTGGAGGCTCCCAATGACACCACGAAGCTTCACCACAATGGACTATGGCTCCGCGGTGACCTCAACCATCTAGGGTGCTCAAACACCCAAGAGTAACAAGATCCGCTAGGGATTAGTGGGGGGAATCAAATTTCTCTTGGTGGAAGTGTAGATCGGGGCCTTCTCAACAAATCCCGAGCAAATCAACAAGTTTGATTAGCTAGGGAGAGAGATCGGGCGAAAATGGAGCTTGGAGCAACAATGGAGCTTGGGGATGGAAGAGGTGGTCAACTAGAGGAGGAAGACACCCCTTATATAGTGGAGAGACAAATCCAACCGTTATCCACTTAACCAGCCCGCGACCTGCGGTACTACCGCCCCAGACAAGCGGTACTACCGCAGGGGCTCACGATACTACCGCGGCGGACCGCGGTGCTACCGCTGCTACGTCAGGAGCTAGTCCAGTCCTGAGCCACAAAGGCTAAGGGCGGTACTGCCGCTAACGCGGTACTACCGCTCCCCCTTGCGGTACTACCGCAAGGCTGGACCGGACTAGCCTGGGAAGGGCGCGGATGAATAAAACTACATCCGTGCCAACTTCCGTTGAAAATCAAACAGTGCAAATATCCGACACGGTACTACCGCACCTGGCATGCGGTACTACTAAGGGAGTCCTAGATTAGCGGGTATCCGGACAGCCGGACTGTGTATAACGTCCGGACTATTGAAGCGTGAAGATACAAGACTCAAGACTTCGGCCCGTATCCGGATGGGACTCTCCTTTGCATGTAAGGCAAGCTTGGCGATCCGGATATTATATTTCCTTCCTTGTAACCGACTCCATGTAAACCCTATCCCTCTTCGATGTCTATATAAACCGGAGAGGTTGGTCCTTAGAAGGCCGATCACAATTACAATCATACCATCATAGGCTAGCTCTTAGGGTTTAGCCTCTATGATCTCGTGGTAGATCTACCCTTGTACTACCCATATCATCAATATTAATCAAGCAGGAAGTAGGGTTTTACCTCCATCGAGAGGGCCCGAACCTGGGTAAACATCTGTGTCCCTTGCTTCCTGTTACCATCAGCCTTGACGCATAAATCGGGACCCCCTACCCGAGATCTGCCAGTTTTGACACCGACATTGGTGCTTTCATTGAGAGTTCCTCTGCGTCATCGCTGTCAGGCTCGATGGCTCCTTCAATCATCATCAACGACGCGGTCCAAGGTGAGACTTTCCTCCCCGGACAGATCGTCGTGTTCGGCGGCTTCACACTGCAGGCAAATTCATTTGGCCATCTGGAGCAGATCGACAGCTACGCCCCTGGCCATCAAATCAGGTTCGGAAGCCTGAACTACACGGCGGATATCCGCGGAGACTTCATATTCGACGAATTCGGGCCAGTGCCAGGGGCACCGGACAGTCACGACGAGCATGGCCTGAACCTGCTGTCAGACAACACTCAGGATATCACCCCTGCAGTAGCCCTGGACTCAAATCCGGAGCAGACTGCGTTGCCTGGGACGGAGGGATGGACCCCACCCCGTAGGCCGTACCCTCGTCGGCGGTAGATCCAAACACATGCCTCCCTTTTGAGGAAGCCTGTGACTCTGGACCCCTGGATTCATATCCGGATGTAGGTTCCAGTCCGCGTGTTCTTGAGCCCGCCGAGCCTGGTTGGGCTCCGGTAATGGAGTTCACCGCGACGGATGTCTTTCAGCATTCGCCCTTTGGCGACATGCTGAACTTATTGAAGTGTCTCTCTTTGTCAGGAGACTCCGGGTTGAACTATGTCCGGCTTGAGTGGGAAGCAGACGACGACGGAATTCGTTGCCCACCCACCACCCACTTCATTGCCACGGTCGATGATTTAACCGACGTGCTTGACTTCGACTCTGAAGACATCGACGGTATGGACGACGATGCAGGAGAATTGCAGGAGCCGCCGCTCACAGGGCGGTGGATAGCCACCTCCTCATACGATATATATATATGGTGGACACTCTGAAGGAAACTAATGGCGATGAGGCAACGGAGGATAACCCCTCGGGAAGAAAAGCAAAGCATGGGCGTCATCAGGGCCGCTCCAAGCCCCGCCACAGCAATACCGGCCCCGGAGACGAAAGCAATCCGGATGGCGCCGAAGAGGAATATAACCCTGACCAGCTCGCCTTCGAGCAGGCCGAACAGGAGGATGAGCAGGTAAGCCCAGAAGAATAGGTGACGGACGGATACCCGGAGGAGGACAACTACATGCCCCCCTCCAAAGACGAGATTAGCCTCGGCGACGACGAGTTCGGCGTGCCTGAGGATCCCGTGGAGCAGGAGCGCTTCAAGCGCCCGCTTATAGCCACTACGCGGAGCCTGAAGAAGAAGCAGCAGCAACTCCAAACTGATCAAGACCTGCTCACAGACAGATGGACTGAAGTCCTGGCAGCTAAGGAATATGGACTCAAGCGCCAAACGGCTGATCGGCCACCCCGTGGCCGGGATAAAATGGGATATCATCCCGAATACCAGCCCGCACCCCCACACCGACACACTACGGCCCAGGGCAACAGGCAAAACCTGCAAGATATTCTGGAAAACAAAGCAGAATAGCCAAAATCAATCTACGGATCGCGGGGGCGCGCCCCAGTGCGCATTGATGACCGTCACACCGGATACACTATCAACAAGTCCGGCCGGGCCGAACACAGCAACCCAGACCAATTCGAACTGCGTAGCCATATAGCCCGGCACAGAGGCGCCGCACACCCCCTCTGCTTCACCGACGAAGTGATGGATCATGAATTCCCAGAAGGGTTCAAACCTGTAAACATCAAATCATACGATGGCACAACAGACCCCGCAGTATGGATTGAAGATTTCCTTCTCCACATTCACATGGCCCGCGGAGATGATCTACACGCCATCAAGTATCTTCCCCTTAAGCTCAAAGGACCAGCCCGGCACTGGTTGAACAGCCTACCAGCAAATTCCATTAGCAGTTGGGAAAACCTGGAAGACGCATTCCTCGATAACTTCCAGGGCACATATGTGCGACCACCAGACACTGATGACCTGAGCCACATTACTCGACAGCCCGGAAATTCTGGACTCGGTTCCTAACTAAAAAGAACCAAATAGTCGACTGTCCAGACGCCGAAGCCCTTTCAGCTTTTAAGCATAATATCTGTGACGAGAGGCTCGCTCAACACCTCGACCAGGAAAAACCCAAGTCCATGGCAGCTCTCAAAACCATAATAACCCGCTTTTGTGCGGGTGAGGACAGCTGGTTGGCTCGCAGCGGCACCATGCCACACTCCGGCACTTCGGACGGCCGTGATGCTAACGGCAAGCCACGGTGTAACAGACACAAGAGACGGAACAACGGTGACATCACTGAAGACACGGCAGTCAATGCCGGATTCAGTATATCTAAGTCCGGTCAGCGGAAAAAGCCGTTCAAAAGAAATAATCAGGGACCGTCCAGCCTTGACCGCATACTGGAGCATGATTAGCAGTCCGGCCTCTGCTCAAGCCCCATCAAAGCAGCATTCGTGCCACGCGTACACAATTACGCACTCGAGATACCATGGGCATAGGCGGAGCCGCAACAACGACTCAGTCAATAGTGCGGGTAACTGCCATATACCTTCATAATCTTCCCCTTTTACCTTTTAGGACATTGCTTTAGTGCAGTATCCTCAGGAGAGCCGAATTGCCGGACTTACATGGAAGAGACATCCAAGGAGGCAACAAACTTTGTGCACAGAATGAAATACCCAGGTGGAATCTATTTACGATCATTATACCTGCTTTATCTATCTGTACACAGCCTGCCCCTGGATAGGACATGTCAAATAGTCCTATTTTATCTCCGCTTAATGCATCCATTGTAAACATACGCTTAAACATATTATTCGTCAATGGGATATTATATATAGTGTCAGCTTATTATTCTTATTTGAGCATTTTTTCTCTTATAAATGTTTATTTGATATCCGTACAACTTGGTACGGTCAGTTTTCCAGGGCTTCTCATGACGCCCCATAATATGGCAAGTCAAGTCCAAACACTTTCAACAGTGCGGCACCCCGAACTTATAGCACTATATGCATCAGCTCCGAATCATGTCTTGGGTCTACAGTTGGGATAGCCCGGCTCTCGTGTTTTGGTGCCTTACGTTCCGTTATATCGGCTAAGGTAGCACAGGGAGAACTACTGCGATTGTGTCCGGTTCTTCGGACGAGCACCTCAGTAGAGAAAGCCGAAAACTGACCGGCATGATGTGGCGAGAGCTGGTCGTTGTTCGAGAGGTCTTAAAATCCTTAAAGATTTTCCGCTTTAGGCGATAAATCGGCTTCGTCCGATCTAGGCGTGTATAGCGCCCCAATTCGGCCTTCCGGATTCTAGGGGCTTCGCCGAAATTTAAAATTGTAGACTTCTATGGCTAAGTGAAATTTATAAAGCCACATAGTCCGATTGCCTTGTTTGCTGCACCGGACACCTCCTTAAGGGACCAAACATTTGGATAAAGAGTGTCCAAGTTTTCCACGAACACCCCAGTACTAGTTACGTGGGGGAGGAAGCCGACGACTGGCCTACTTTCAGAATTTTATAAACAACCGCACAGAAGGTAATATTTTAAATAACAAAAGCGCTACATAGTGCAAGTAACTTTGTCTTTAATTTACAAACATGACAGAAGTGAATTCATTCTAAAATGGTGTCCTTGGTACATTCATCGGCCATGAGACGATCACCCTTCATAACGCCATCATAGTACATCTCGAGATGGCAATGCGCCTTTCCCTCCGGCAGCCCGCCCTTGACCAGCTTCTCCGCATCCAGCTTGCCCCAATGCACCTTGACGCGGGCAAAGTCCCGGCGGGCACCCTCAATGCAAATAGATCGCTTGATGACTTCGAGCCGCGGGCAAGCATTCACCATCCACTTGATCAGGCCGAAGTAGCTAGTCGTCAGGGGCTCACCAGGCCACATCCGGACTATGAAATCTTTCATAGCCAGTTCGGCCGCCCTGTGGAGTTCGACCAACTGTTGCAGTTGGTCACTCAAAGGCATCGGATGTTCGGCCCCAGCATACTGGGACCAGAACAACTTCTCCGTTGAGCTCCCCCCCTGGGCATGGTAGAACTCCGCATCATCTGATACGCTGCATGGAAGATCTGCGAATGCCCCTGGAGAGCTCCGAATTTGAGTAAGTAAATGAAACTCCTCCTCCACATGTTTGCTTTGCATAAAGAACTTCTTACACGTTGCTATCTTCTTGGCCTCCTGAATTTCCTGTTGTGCCTTCTCGGCTGCGGCCTTGGCATCTTTTACACTCACAAGGGCCTTCGCATGCTCGACCTCTTTCATCTTCAGATCACGCTCCATGGACTCGTACTTCTTGCCGAGATCCCGGTGCTCTTGTTGTACCTCACCCACTCTAGCACTTTGCTTTTCGCGCTCCTTACATTCCGAGGCTGCCTTGTCTTTGGCCTCGGACAGCGCTTTCTTCAGGGACGCCACTTCGGCGCTGGCCCCTGTTATACAGTCACGATGCTTTGGCGTTAGACTAACCAATGTTGCCTATCTTTAAATACATAAGAGCGGGGAATCGCTTACCTTTATTCTCCTCGAGCTGCCTCTTTGTGAGGCCGATCTCCCCTTGCGCCTTCTCCAGGTCCCACTTTAGTTCGGCAACCTCGGCGGTGCGGGCAGCAGCGGCAAGCAGCACAGCCTGCTTATTCACAAGAATACTTATTATTAGACTCCTGCGGATTATAATTGACCCTCCGTTTGGCTTTTCTTTTCGAACAGTAAACAAAGTATCAGGGGCTACTACCTATCGGGTGGTAATTTTTGCACATATTTATTACTTACCTCAAAGCCTGTTAGGAGGCTGGTGCAAGCTTCGGTTAGTCCGCTTTTGGCAGACGAAACCTTTCGAATCACCGTACTCATAAGAGTATGGTGTTCTTCATCCATGGAAGCGCCGTGAAGCGCTTCCAGCACCCAATCTGGCACCACGGGCGCAACGGAGGTCCTTGATGCAGACGGCTCGCCCTCCCTAACGAGGGGTTGTCCGCCTGAGTTCGGAACCATTGAAGGTTCCGGGATAGTGTTTGGCTGAGAACCCGGCCTATTGCGGCTCTCATCGACATGATCCGTGGGGATCTTGAACCCCGCGTGTCCGACATCTGGGACCCCGCCTTAGGGCATCTCCAGAATCACGTCCCCCCGCTCTGGGAGCCTTCGGGACAACACCTTCGTGTCATCCGCGGGCTGAGGAATAGTGGCTGTCGGAAGCGAATTCATCTCCGAATTGCTCAGGGACCCGGAGGAAAATACCTCAGGGTGAGCCCTAGCCGTACTGCATATATGTTCGGCATTATAAATACACAAACTATGAAGTGAAATCATGATAGAATGCGGACACTTACGATCGCACTAGGGGCTTTCCCCTGGGTAGCCACCCCTCCTCGCTGTGAGCGGCCGTGGCGGAGTAGTCCGGAAGTGATACCTTTCCCTTCTTGGACGCCCCAGCCTCCCCCTCTGGGCGGCTTTTCTCTTTCTCTCCTCCCCAGTGCAGGGAGGTAGAGTTTCTTCTTGGTTCCTCCCGCCTCCACGGGAGGAATCTGTCTCGTCGTCATCAAACGACATGGGAATGATGGCCTTGCGCCGGGGGCCTTTTCCGGCCCCCTGGTCCACCTCCCCGGGCCCCTCATCCTTTCCAGATGGGGCATCTTCTTCTTCTTCCTCCTCTCCTTGATGGGAGGAGTGTGCCTCGTCGTCTTCGGACGAGGCTTCTGGCATAACCTTACGCCGGAGACCCTTTCGGGTCCCCGGGGCCTTCTTTTCGGCCTTCTTCTCCGACACCTTGTACGGTGCCGAAACCAGCATCTCCGTCAGGAGAGCGTCAGCTGGGCCTTCTGGCAGTGGAGCCGGATAGTAAACCTGCTCCACTATCTCCACATAATCCTGAAGCAAATATGCATAACTGCTTAAGGCTCTCCCATGAATATATTGGGAAGAACCGGGTCCGGTGATAGTCTGAGAACTCACCTAACTAGGAGCCCGCGCGGCATGAGGCCCGCGGTCCTTGGATGTGGGAGGAGGCACTTCAGAGGCCTTGAATAGCACCTTCCATGCGCCTTTCTGCGTCATGTCATAGAGCTTCCGGAGCGTCTGGTGTTCGGCCGGGACGAACTCCCACAGATTGAATGCCCGCCTTTGGCAGGGCAGGATCTAGCGAACGAGCATGACCTGGATCACGTTGACGAGCTTGATGTTCTTGTACTTCATGCTTTTGATGCATGTTTGGAGTTCGGTCAGCTCCGCAGAATCGCCCCAGGAAAGGCCCTTCTTTTCCCAGGAAGTGAGCCGCATGGGGGCTCCGGATCGGAACTCGGGGGCCGCTGCCCAGTTGGCGCCGCGCGGCTCGGTGATTTAGAACCACCCCGATTGCCACCCTTTTACGATCTCCGCAAAGGAACCGTCCATCCAGGTGACGTTAGGCATCTTGCCCACCATGGCTCCTCCGCACTCTACTTGTTGGCCGCTTACAACCTTCGGCTTCATGCAGAAGGTTTGCAGCCATAGGCCAAAGTGAGGCCGGATGCGGAGGAAGGCCTCGCATACGACGATGAACGTCGAGATGTTGAGGACGAAATTCAGGGCTAGATCATGGAAATCCAGCCCGTAGTAGAACATGAGCCCGCGGACGAAGGGATGGAGTGGAAATCCTAGTCCACGGACAAAGTAGGCGGCGAATACGACCCTCTCGTGGGGTCCTGGGGTCGGAATGGCTTGCCCGGCGTCCGATAGCCGGTGTGCTATGTCCGTGGCCAAGTATCCGACCGCCCGAAGATTTGTGATGTGCTTCTCCTTGACGGTGGAAGCCACCCACTTGCCTCTTGCTCCGGATATGTTTAGCTGTGCGGAGAAGACTTGGGCTTGGGTGCTGGAGATCGAGGGGGCAAGAGTGGGCAAAGGAGGAAGAAGGCATGGGCGAAAATGGGGAAATCTTATCCCTTTATAGAGGCGCGAAAGCGGTACACCTCCCCACTTTCCCGTTGGGAATCGCTTGCTTCCCAAGCACCACGATTGATGGCGTGGTGGGATTACCCATACCCGTATTGATGAGAATCCCGTGATAAGGGGACACGATCTCTGCTTTGACAAGACGTGTCATAGAAACCGCTTCGTAATAAGCGCTATAGCTGGTTGTGGGAAAACGGTTCGAGTAATGATCCGACCGTAATAACATGTCACGTCATCAGGAAAAGTTGTCAGCATATTGCATTTGTGAAATATCATTCTCTCTACAGCGGTGTGTAAAGATCATTTTGTGGATCCGGACACGATTCAAGTGTTCGATAACTACTTTGGAGTATTCGGAGAAGGAACCCGCCTTGCAATGCCGAAGACAATACTGCGCGCCGGACTCATCGTCATTGAAGCCTGGTTCAAGGGCTACTGAGGGAGTCCTAGATTAGGGGGTATCCGAACAGCCGGACTGTGTACAACGTCCGGACTATTGAAACATGAAGATACAAGACTCAAGACTTCGGCCCGTATCCGGATGGGACTCTCCTTTGCATGTAAGGCAAGCTTGGCGATGCGGATATTACATTTCCTTCCTTGTAACCGACTCCATGTAAACTCTAGCCCTCTCTGGTGTCTATATAAACCGGAGAGGTTGGTCCTTAGAAGGCCGATCACAATTACAATCATACCATCATAGGATAGCTCTTAGGGTTTAAGCCTCTATGATATCGTGGTAGATCTACTCTTGTACTACCCATATCATCAATATTAATCAAGCAGGAAGTAGGGTTTTACCTCCATCGAGAGGGCCCGAACCTAGGTAAACATCTGTGTCCCTTGCTTCCTGTTACCATCAGCCTTGACGCACAGATCGGGACCCCCTACCTGAGATCCGCCGGTTTTGACACCGACAACTACCGCGCAGGGAGCGGATGTAAAAAATTACATCTGCCCCTATTTCTTCTCATGTTGTTGTGCCAGACCAGGACTCATGGTACTATCGCGCGCATCGGGCTGTACTACCGCGTGGGCGCGGATTTAAAAAATTACATCCGCCCCTACAACCGCACGAGCGGCTGAGTCTGGTCTGAGGCCACGGTACTACAGCTCCTTAGGAGCGGTACTACTGTGTGCACCTACGGTACTACTGCAAGGGCGTGCGGTACTACCATGGGGGCCTGCGGTACTACCGCTCTTACCGCTCCTAAGAGCAGTACTACCGCGTGCCTCAGAACAGCAACACTAGGAATCCTTCTCTTTGCAAATAAATGAAGAAAATGGAGGATGCTCCAAAGCGCAAAGAGAAAGGCGGTGCAGAGGGAGTAAACGTGTATGTGATGATTCCACTCGAACCTTACCAACACGGACCCCCTCTTAATAGTACGGCTTTCCTACGACTCAAATCCACCGAAAAGGAACGTAGCAAAACGCCGTCTTCCATAGTCTTCAAGGGGCACCAAACCATCTTGTGCCTAGTGACGAAACGTCTGAAATACTCAAGGCACGCGATTAGTCCTCAAAAGCATTGTCATCAATCACCAAAACACCTTAGGGATAAATATGCCCTTACACCAAGTCAGTATGTTGAATGTACTTGCAAGCTCACAACAAACATAAGCATAATGGCAAACAATATCATGAAAATTATTCAGGTTAATGCAATGCAAATCCTACTACTGATGTGATGAAACAAACTTGTGCACCGAGTCCCTCGGACTCGCTTACCAGACGGGTTACCTCGTAACCGAACGGTGATCATACTCGGATCACAACTGAAGCCAACATTCACGATCATCTCATGATCCCACAGATCATCACAAAACCAGTGCCAACAATAAATCTTTAGTGTGCAAGATTACTTTTAAATGTTGATCCATGGTGTGACTTACTCACGAGTTGTGTCCGTAACTGAGGACGCAGCTATCGATAGATGGAATACACTCTGCAGAGCTAGCTAGCGCACTTTACCCACACCTCGGAATCCCTGGCCTCGGCATCCCATTCGGGTGGACCAAAGGTGTTCCGATGAAACCCTTCCCTTGCCATGACACTCTCCCGACCACTCCGACCAACTCCCCTCTGGGCTAAGTCATGGGTGGCCCCATGCCTACTCAAGGCATCAACAACTACCATCGTGGCAAAAACGGGGACAAGGTACCATAAAAACAAATGGGCACACAAGGTTATGTCTACTTACCGGGCCATGGTACCGCATGCCCATAACCTTCCCTCGTTGGAGGCACCAGCAAGAGGCATGACAACGGACTGAATCAAGACCTCCCCATAAAGGTAAATGTGGTCGCACTGAGGAAAAACCCGATTCAGTGGCATCATGACTTGATCAACATTATATTCAAGTTGGATTATGATCAGGTTTAACTTGAAAATAAAAATCACCCCATGTCATCAGATGCCATGAGCATGCAACTATTCGACATGCAAAGCATACCACTCACATGAACGGGTCAACATCATCAAAATGATTTTCTTGCACTACTCATCATCAAACCTTACTGGTTCTACTTCATTGGTGTTTATGATGCATCATTTTAATTATCTCATAATTTATATGAAAATCTATTTATCATGAAGAAACTACCATTATCCATAAAACCATATTCACTAGGTTAAAACTTTATTCTACCGACCAAACTAGATCATGCATTCAACCAATAACTTAAGCAAGCATTTCAAGCATGACGAAGTAACTAGCACTAAACAATATTTATTTAACTAATTTAAATGCATGAAAAATAACTAATATTCAAGTAGGAAAATTCGTCGATATTGAAATGACACATCCAAATGTTGGTGTGGCTTGCCTTAGTGCAGAGGAGGTTCACACTCCTCTTGGTTATCTTCAAGACAAGTCTCTCCCTCTGAAAATATTTAAAAAAAGCAAAAAAATATCAAAAACCATTTTGAAAATCACAAGAAATTCTAGGCAACAAGGAAAAATCCACATTTTGGGGTCCTGCTAGAGCTCTTCAAAACAAACACAATGCAAAATGAATCGACCCATTTGCACTTGTAGTTTGGAAGTTATCACTGATCAAAGTTCTTGTCAAAATTTTGAATTATTTTGAATTAAACAGAAAACTAGGGGGGGTGACGTCGATGGCGTAATCTCAGAATACACCTCCACTCGTACCACTTCAGACGCGTGTGGAGAGGCTGACATCGGGCCCCACCAGTCAGGAGAGAGAGGAAGGGGAAAAGAAACAGAGGACGTCAGAGCATCATCGGAGATTATGCCGGCGAGGAGAGGTTCTTGGCTGATTCTAGAGGCATAGAAGTGGAGAGGGGGTCACAACGCACCTGCCTGTACCCGTGACTTGCCGAGGGATGGCCGGAGCTACTCGCAATCAAGCTCGCGAGCGGCGGTTGCGGTCGGGATTCGTCGGAGATGAAGAAGACGATGGAGAGGGGTGGCTCCAGGGGCTCTAATGCTTCCAGACGGCACCAGTGGACCTCCAAGGATGCGCATGTGGGGTAGATCAAGCTCGAGGGGCTCTGGAACGGGGTGGAGGGGCTACGGGAGTCACCAAAGAGCTCAGGTCGGGGACGGCAGCCAGAGGCCTGCCCGGCCGGGCTGTGGCTAAGCTACGGGGTCGTGGTGGTTGGGTGGTGAGGTTTGAGGCTTCGGAGCGAGGGGGTACGTGGCTCCACTAGAGTTATCTAGAAGCCGGTGAACAATGACAAAGGGCGCCATCAAGGGGTGGAAGCGCTCAGTGATCACGCGAGAGGTGTTGCAGCTCGCGGACGAGCACAAGAACCAGAGGAGGGAGAAGACAGGGGCACGGGGCGCACTGTGGCTTTTGGCCGCGACGTGCCCGTGCGCACTGCGGCATCTCTAGTGTCGGCAAGCGCTAGGAAGGGGTCATTGATGATGAGTCGAGGCTGGTGGTGTGGCGTGGCAGTCGGCGGCGAGCTCTAGATCAAGCACGCACCAAACAGAGGCACTGGCGCGATGCAGAGCACGTCGAACGCATGCTAGAGCCCGTGTCCTCACGCGGTCACCATGCTGGCATGGTCAAGACGACGCCCACGCTCGGCCAAGCCATGTCTGGGGTGTTGTTCGTGCAGTGTTAGGTCTAGGAAAGTTGATAACTCAATGCCAAGCCGACCAGATAGGTCTGGAGCTTGCTGACAAGTTTGTGGTCAGAAACTTGGTCACCAAGTTTGGAGGGCTTCTAGAAGGTGATTAGGGCTGATCTCCTGGGGTTAAGCTTTTATTAGGAGGGTAATGAGCCTCAAGAAAAACTAGCTCCATCGGATCAAAGAAAAATGCACTTGCTATACAAAGAGCATTTTTAGGCCAGAAGTGAAATGATTTTCTGTAGCAAAAATATTCCAAAAAGTCATGCAATATTTTTTATCAGGAAGGTGGGCCAAGGTTCTAAGAATATTTAGGAATTATCTTAGGATTTTTGGAGCAATAAAAATGAGGGTTTATTTGGAGCACTAGTTCCTGAAATGAGTTTCACACTAGATTTTGAATATTTTTCTTTTATGAAAAAATTCCTTGGGCCATTTTGGGATTTTTCAGAGAAAATATGGTTGAATGAGAGGTAGATGGTTCACTTGGGTGAAAGTCAAGGGCATGCCCAAGTGTTAAGTCCATTTGAATTGATTCCAAAAACACAAATCCAAAGCAAGGGCAAGTAAAGTCCGGAAAAAGAGAGAAGGCAAAATCCAGCATGTCACATTCTAGCAAGAACTGTTCTTACCTACGCAAAACCACAACGGTGTTTCATCAAGTTTGCTGTTTTAACCTTCTTCAAGGACCGGCCGCAGTCAAATTCGATTCAATTAAAGTAGGAGAAACAGACACCCGCCAGCCACCTTTATGCAAAACTAGTTGCATGTGTGCCGGTGAAACCGGTCTCATGTGCATGGACATGTAAGGTTGGTCCAGACCACTTCATCCCACAATACCGCTGAATCAAAATAAGACATTGATTGTAAGCAGTATGACTATCACCGCCCACAACTCTTTGTGTTCTTCTCGTGCATATCATATACGCATAGACCTGGCTCTACTACCACTGCTGGGAAATATTGCATGGAAAACAAAAAAATCTACGCACACGCAAGATCTATCCATGGAGATGCATAGAGACGAGAGGGGGAGAGTGTGTCTACGTACCCTCGTAGACCATAAGCGGAAGCATTTCCAAATGCGGTTGATGTAGTCAAACTTTCTTTGTGATCCAACCTATCGAGTACCGAACGTACGTCACCTCCCACTACAAAAAAATACACTTCCATGATGATACGTGTTTGTCACAGTAGATCACGTTTTTTGTCATGAATGTACATCCGTGACGATTTTATGACAGGATCAAGATAGTCATACATGTGCTGTCGTAGAAGTGTTCCATGACATTACCAAAATTATCATCATGGAAGTGTCCACTTCCATGACGATAAATCACGCGTCACAGAAGTGCTTTCGTCAAGGGTGACCGACACGTGGCATCCACTATAATGGAACACCGTTAAGCTATCGGGTCGGGTTTTGGATCCGATAACCCGTTAACAGCCCCGACCAATGGGGATTTTCCACGTGTAAAATCATCATTGGCTGGAGGAAACACGTGTCGGCTCATCATTGGGACAGATGTCATCCACTCACTGGACAGAAGGTGCCTATGATACGTCGACACGTGGCACGACCCAACAGTGGCCCATTCCTATGAAAAGGCCGGCCCGTTTGACTTGGTCAAAAGCTGGCAGGACGGCCCATGGAAAGCCTGTTAACGGCCCGTTAGCATATAGCCCATTTACAGCCCGCTAACCCAAGGCCCGTTACGCCCTATGCAAATTAGGCCCAGTAGCGTCATCTGGGCCATCCAATATGATTCCAGCCCGTTTTCACTTCTGGCCCATGTATGGCCCATGACGTCTTTCGGCCCATATGAGGCCCTTTGTAACTCTTGGCCCATTAGCGGCCCGTGCTGAAACTGGCCCGTAAAGAACAGTGTATTACTTTACACCCATTAACGGCCCACAGTGAAACTGGCCTGTAATGAACAGTGTAACACTTTATACCCATTAACGGGTCGTTATTCTGTTCGGCCGTTTCCAGCCCAAGTTAACTTTCGTCCTTCTGAGGGCCCATTTATTCTTGGGCTCATTTGCAGCATTCGGTTACTTACGGCCCATTACTGTCATTTTCTGCTTGCGGGCCAAATTCAGCCCGTCGTTACAGTCAGCCCGTTTTTGGTCCGTTAGTCTGTTTGGCCATTTTCATAGCATCACCAAATATGGCCTATTAACGGCCCGTTATGGTCAGCCCATAAAACGTACGATTTCCATTATAGGCCCGTCTATGGCCCATTAAAGGCCCGTACAAGACCCATAAATGAGTCGGCGGCCCATGGATCCTATGTGACGTGGAAGGCCCATGGATCCAACGAGACGTAGAAGGCCCATGGATCCTGCGAGACGTGGAAGGCCCATGGATCCTACGAGACGTAGAAGGCCATGGATCCTACGAGACGTACAAGGCCCATGGATCCTACGAGACATCGAAGGCCCATGTATCCTACGAGACGTAGAAGTCCCATGGATCCGACGGCCCGTGAAGGGCCATGGTCGGGTGAGTTGGCCCCCGTTTGAACGATATAGCATATTCAAAGAATTATCCTGCTCAATACTATCATCTCTAAAAAGCATACACTATACAATAAAGAGATCAAGGCATAGAAAGGTAGAATAATCCTACACTATACAATAAAGAAATTATAGCCGATTATACCCACTGGGCATTACGGTTCGGCACTGGTGATAATAAAGCATACACAAACAACAAATTACATCTAGTGGGCAAATACAGCTCATACATCATGGGCGCGCATCTTAACTCCATTTGAACTATAATCTCTTCAGAAAATAGGATTGGCCGGATTCAGATAGCACATATTTCAGTCTGCAAAATCTCCAATTCCTTCATGGTTACCTCGATGTCTTGTTTCAATTCTTTGACTCCAGCATCTAATACCTGCATGTCCAGTCTCAGCTTGTTGATTATACATTGACAATCATGTACACGTTGTCTTGCCACCTCTAGTTGATGCTCGAGAACATCAGCACATTCCAATTCCAATCCATAATCATTCGGTAACAGCCATGACGCACTGCTCACAGATTTTTGTGTTGATGTCACTTCATCCTGAAATGTTTTTGTAAGTACACATGACTAGGGCAAATATATAGTTACAACAGTGAAGCGAACAAGACACTATTTTGTACTACATGGCAAAACAGGACTAACTATAATGTTACACGTCACTTTCACAAAAAAATGTTACACGTCATGAAGCATAAGCAGGTGATATTTTAAATATTATAAAAAAGATAGTCTGTGCAACCTGCATACAGAAATCCCTCCTAGCTCACCAGAGGAGCATGATGTTGGGGCCCAATCGAAAACACAGACAAGTTACAAATTTAGACAGCACGTTGCGTATAAGTAAGCAAGCAGTTGGCCATTCTGTACCTCAATTAAAGTCTTAGGGAGCATAATGAACAGTAGAGGGTTTCATACAAACATACTATAGCAGGCAAAACTATGCAATCATTAGCGTAGTATAAACTAGATTGTGAGCCTCATGCAATAATAGTTGGTTAATAGACTTCAAAGCTTCAGGAACACTTCGGCAAAGTAATTAAATAGTAAGGCCTTTAATTATGTCAACTAATAGTGATACAAGTACCGAACATCAGGCATAATTATTTGGGCATCTCATTAAGTGAGGACAAATAAAGCAATTGAAAAGAGAAAATTAACTATGCCTGAAACAAACAAGGAATTGAACTGTTGACTTGCATACGGTGACTTACCTTAGCAGGTTGAACAGGCTCAGCGCAGCTCCTACTTCTCTTGCAACGCTCCTTCCTAACATCTTGTACTTGGAAATCCTCAATCTTATCTTCATTACACCCCCTCTGCAAGGTGACACAAACTAGTTACTCATCTCCTTGGAAGATAAATATGCATACTTTCCAGTCTGTGAACACAAAAGGATAAGATTATAACAAAACAACACCACATAATGAAACATGCCGCATCTCTTGCACTTGCACACAATGAAATGAGCATTTACTATGTCTGCACTATGTAAAAACTAGGCATACCTTCGAACTGGATCTCCAGGTACTCTTGGAGAGCCTACTGTAGTGTACAACCAAACCTTTATGTCACCTATGAGTTAGACAAGGCCCCACTACGGCAGCCCTTAGTGTTTAAATCATTGACAAGCTCTGTTAGAGTGTTAGGTCAAGAACAGCAAGTAATCAAAGCAAACAGTCCTAGTATGGCTGGCTAATGCAAACAAGCAATTGAACAGATGTGTGAGCAAATCTTACATGTCAAGAAAAGAAGCAAAGAAGGAGGCTTAAAGACCATCACTTGACTGATCAGATTGAAGGGGCATTTAAACATCATGTGCAACGTATGAACTAACATAAACATTGCATATTCCAGATTCTACAATGGAATGCACATGTATTAGGTTATGACATGTATGATGATGCCTAAATGTACAGATAGCAGGTAGGAGTGATTCATAATTGCACGCACAACTGAATTACAGGTTAAGGGCCAGTTCGATTCCGCCTTTTCAGGGCATATTGTCAAAATAAGCCATAAAAGATGTAAAGAAGTCATTTTTGAGTTATGGGCTTGGGCTTAACTAATCTCCCTTTGGAGTGGGGTGTTTCGAGTAGAACCGCACTAAAAATTGAAGGGAAGGGGAATAGTGAAATGACTCTGTTGTCTGCCTATATTACACTTAAAATGCAACTGCTGACGCCCGTGTCACACCTGACCCTCAAGTAAAAAAACACGCAAGCATTCATTACCCTGCCCGCTTGCATCTCCTCTCCCCTTTCCCTCTACCTCGATCCCCTGCCTGCAGCACTAGGGTTCCTCCAGTGAGCCATCGCCACTGGTCCCATCTAGCATGGTCCTCGACGGTGCTATGTCCAGCTAAGCTACATGGCCGGCGGGTAGGGGCAAATCACCATGGATGCTCCTCCCTCTGGCGCCGCCCCTCATTCTCATGGTCTCCAGCAGCTGCTCCACTGTGGTTCGTCCAACACACTACTACGGCGGGTGCTGCACAACTATGGCTGATGCCACACTACGGCAGAAGGCACCTTATTCCCCCTCCCCTCATCCTAGGCCATGGCCTTGAGGTGCTGTTGAAGGATAATCTCATCCAACAAGGTGAGGATCTCCTATGATTTTTTGCCAAATTTTCATTCTGATCCACTATACGATGAATTGCTATGAGCTGCTTCTCCTGCTGCTATATGATGCATTGCTATGAACTGCTCCTGCTGCTTCTATATGATGAATTGCTATGATCTACTGCTGTATGATGAGTTGCTATGAGCTGCTGCTACTGCTATATGATGAATTGCTATGAGTTGTTGCTGCTGCTATATGATGAGTTGCTACAAGCTGCTCCTGCTGCTGCTATATGATGAATTGCTATGAGCTGCTCCTGCTGCTACTATATGATGAATTGCTATGAGCTGCTGCTGCTGCTGCTATATGATGAATTGCTATGAGCTGCTGCTGGTATATGATGAATTGCAGACTGCTGCTGCTGTATGATGAGTTGCTGTGAGTTGCTGCTGCTGCTATATGATGCTTTCAGGTGGTGCTTCTATATGATAATAACCAGCCACTTGGACCATCGAATTTCAATAAATAATTGTTCTTCATTTAAATGTGGGTCATGTGTTCTTCGTTTAAATTAGGCAATGGGATCTCTATGGAAAACATTGACCAAAGTAGATTGTGCCAAGTAGATGGTATCTTTGTATTTGCATTTTGAGCAAATAGTGATGGTTTGTTTTCCTATCATATTAATTACTGCACTGGGTTCAATTTGTGATGTTTGCAAGTCAAATTAATTTCCATATGGGCAACAAAATGAAAAATATATAATGCAATCTAGACTTTCCACTGATCGTACCAAAGATAAGCTGAAAACGCAATGAAAAGAACTGGTTGGCTTATTACATGGAGCTTATATTCACAGGTGCTTATTTTCTTAGGATAACTCGTAATAACTGTCCCTAAGAAACTTGGCTAATAGAACTGGCATACAAATAACATGTCACGATGATTGCAATGGAGGAGTGACGTACCATAGCACAATGTATAGGCTCACCGCTGCCTCTCCTTTTTTTTGCGTTGTTCCATGAAATTGCCACATACATCTTGTACTTTTTCATTGTGTAACCCTATCTACAAGTTGACACGGCTAATTTCAGACATCTCTACATGATACTACATTGCATATCCCTTGCGCATATTTAAACCACCAATTAACGATTGTGTGCGTACTGTAAACTAGCCATGACTCTGTATGCTGGACTAGAAGGCACTCTAAGGGATCCTAATGTAGTGCACTGGAATTCTTACATGCCACCTACGATTTTGTGTAATGTACTGCCCCTGTTCCTAAATATATGTCTTTGTAGAGATTCCAGTATGGACCACATATAGATGTATATAGATGCATTTTCGAGTGTAGATTCACTCATTTTGCTCCGTATGTAGCCTATAGTAGAATCTCTAGAAAGACTTATATTTAGGAACGGAGGTACGAGGTAGTATCATGTATGACATCTACATATCTAATTTAGCAGCCAGTAGTAGAAATCATTGTCTGCACAAAGGGATTACTGGTCGAAAATCCTAGCAAAGCACGCTGGGAGGCACAGAACAATACAAGAGAGAGAGACGCGCTTACAAGATCATAGCAATGTCTCAGTCCAGGATCTTGGTTGGCTAAGTTGTTAGATCCAGAAGAAACATCATCCTTGTAGTTTTTGCCAGCTGCATAATAGGTAACAGCGACCGGTTAGTATATTTGAAGTACATCGGGCAGGTGATGCTGGACGGGTTTAAAGGTGACAAGTACCTAGGCCATGGCGGGTGCTTGGCATCTCTCCAGACGGTGGGAATCAGGTTAGAAACATCGAGGGTAATGATGTTGCACTAGCTGTCGGGGTCCAGTAAGGAGATCTAGAACCGTCGAGTAGGGTGTTTGTGGAGCGGCTCCGGTAGGGTGGACTACGGTGTGGGGGAAGCGGATCTGTGGCCGTGGACGAGGGTGTAGGTGAAGCTGCTCCGGTGGTTGGATTAAGGATGGTGTCGACGATGCGGATCTGCAGCCATGGATGGGGCGTCAGAAGCTGCTCTGGTGGTTGGGTTAAGGATGGTGTCGACGATGCGGATCTGCGAACGTGGACGGGGCGTCAGAAGCTGCTCCGGTGGTTGGGTTAAGGGTGGTGTCGATGATGCGGATCTGCAGCCGTGGATGGGGCTTCAGAAGCTGCTCCGGTAGGTTGGATGAGGGTGCGAGGAACCAGATCTAAGGCCTTGGACTTATGAGTTGGCAAAGCGGCCCTGGTAGGGTTGAGAATGGTATAGGCGAAGCTACTCCGGTAGGGTTGACGATGGTGTCGGCGAAGCGGCTCCGGTAGGGTTGAGGAAGGTGTCAGCGAAGCGGCTCCGGTAGGGTTGAGGAAGGTGTCGGCGAAGAGGATCAGAGGCCGTCGAAGGGTCATCGATGGGGTGGCTCCGGGGGGTGTGGACGAAGCATCTCCGGTGGGGAGTATGAATGAGCCGCTGCAGATGCGCGACGGTTGACGAGAGTACCGGTGTCGGTGTCAAAACCGGCGGATCTCGGGTAGGGGGTCCCGAACTGTGCGTCTAGGCGGATGGTAACAGGAGACAAGGGACACGATGTTTTTACCCAGGTTCGGGCCCTCTCGATGGAGGTAAAACCCTACTCCTGCTTGATTAATATTGATGATATGGGTAGTACAAGAGTAGATCTACCACGAGATCGGAGTGGCTAAACCCTAGAAGCTAGCCTATGGTATGATTGTTGTTCGTCCTACGGACTAAAACTCTCCGGTTTATATAGACACCGGAGAGGGCTAGGGTTACACAGAGTCGGTTACAATGGGAGGAGATCTTTGTATCGTATCGCCAAGTTTGCCTTCCACGCCAAGGAAAGTCCCATCCGGACACGGGACGGAGTCTTCAATCTTGTATCTTCATAGTCCGGGAGTCCGGCCAAAGGTCTTAGTCCGGCCATCCGGACACCCCCTACTCCAGGACTCCCTCAGTAGCCCCTGAACCAGGCTTCAATGACGACGAGTCTGGCGCACAAGTTGTCTTCGGCATTGCAAGGCGGGTTCCTCCTTCGAGTATTCCATAGAAGATGTTGAACACCAGGGTAGTGTCCAGCTCTGCAAAATAAGTTCCACATTCCATCGTAGAGAGAATAATATTTGTATCAATCGGATCTGCTGACGTATTCCGCAGCGTGACATCATGCCACAGCCAGGCTTTTATTCATTTTATTGCTCCACCTCAGCGCGTTTAGCGAGGCGGTTTCCTTGGCACGTCTTGTCAAAGCAGAGATCGTGTCCCCTTATTCCGGGATTCTCATCAATACGGGTGTGGGTGACCCAACCGTGACTTGGGTATGACTCCCTAATTGAAAGCGAGTCTCAAACGGTTACGGGGAGGGCTCTTGGTATTCACCTCCTTTATAAAGGAACCAAGGCCCGACTCCCTTCTTCTCAAACCAATCAAATCCGCCCCTCGCTTCGAGTTCCAACACCCAAAGCTCTAGTTGTAGGCGCTTCGGACCTTCGAAGATGTCCGGCTCCGACCTACAAGGCCGGTGGATGCCTTCCTCCATTACGGAAGAAGATGTGCGAAAGCTAAGAGATGCCAGGTATCTAACCAGCGAAATCTCGCATAGACTGCCTACTCAAGGGCAAGCGGTTCCCGCTCCCCAGCCCGGTGAAAGCGTGGTGTTCACATCTCACTTCCTTCGGGGGCTAGGCTTCCCGATCGATCCCTTTGTGAGGGGGCTTATGTATTACTACGGGCTGGAGTTCCACGACCTAGCTCCGGAGTCCATCCTCCATATCTCATCATTCATTGTCGTATGCGAGGCCTTCTTCCATATCACCCCTCACTTTGGATTGTGGCTAAAAACTTTCAAAGTGGAACCGAAAATGATTGAGGGGCAGCACGCTGAGTGCGGAGGGGCTATAATAAGCAAGATGGACGACGCTCCATGGCCCGAAGGCTCTTTTCAAGAGGATCTCGGCTTATGGCAACGGGACTGGTTTTATATCATAGCCCCTAGGGGTACCACATGGGTGGCACCACCTACGTTTCTCTCGGGTCCCCCACCACGGCTGGCGTCATGGGTTAACGAAGGACTTATCTGGGGGTCGTCCAAAGACGTGCCCCTGCTGCAGGGCCGTATTCGAGATCTTCTAGAAAGAGATATCAATTTGACCTAGTGGCGCAAGTCATGGTGATTCGCCGCTCACTGCCCTGCAAACGTCGACCTCTCTGCCTGTGGGAGTTCAGTCCGGAGGGACGACGAGTCCTACAACATTTCATGGGAATGACACCCATGGAGATGTACAAATTGTTCTTCGGATCACAAGCAAGGTGTCCGGATTTGTCCGAGGACGCAGGTCTAAGCTACAACCGCCCGGATGCTAAAGTAAGTAGCCCCGTATTTGGATACACCATCCATATTTTTATCAAATCTACCCTTTAGCAGAGTTATCCTTCGAATAGGAGTGGATGGCGAAGGCAAAGCTTATCAGGTGTCCAGCCCCCCTGCCCGAGACTGTGCCGAATCCCATGCTGACCAGGATGCTGGAGGTCGCGCCGTTGGCGGAAGGCGAAGAGGGGACCCAAGGAGCTACCGCCTCCACGAAGGAGGCCGTTAGGAAGGGAAGAATCGAAAATTCTCCCGACCAGGGAAAGAAAAGGACTGCCTCTGAAGACCCGGAGGTGATAACCTCAAAACGGGGAAAGAAATCTTCGTCAGAGGGTTCGGCGCCGGAGAACGCCCCAGCCGAATCGCCCCCTAAAGGGGACCCGCTCTCCCCCGAGGCGTAAGTGAAGGGAGGGGTTCCATAATGAATCACACTCACGTCTTATTCCCGAGGAAAATAACCGAAACATTATTTTGCAGTTCGGATCTCAACCCTTCTCAGCAGAGCTCATCTTCAGGGGATCTTCGTCCAGAGATGATAGAGAGCGAAATGCCTCCCCTTGTTCCACCGTCTCGCGAGGCTGGCGACCCCGAGGTATCGTCCCGGAGGGTTTTTTCAAGTCCGGACCCTGGAAAAGGTCGTCAGACTAGTCCGGCACCCTCTTGCGCGCCGGCGGAGGGGCTGAAGGATCTGCTTGGTAGGGCGTCCATCTCAGAAGAACACCGTACATTGATGGATACGGTGATTGAAAGGATTTCATCTGTGGAAAGCTGATTGTACGAGGCTGCCAGGAGTTTACTAACAGGCTTTGAGGTATGTAAAAAAGGTGTACCTTTTGGTAGAGCCGCATATTAAATGTGCCCTGTATGAATAGTAGCCCCTGAGACTGTGTGTGTCGTCACGAGTGACGGCGCACAGAGGATCATAACCCTAGGTATAATATGTCGCCTATTCTATGAAGGTGGCGAGGTGTTCGGTGGCTAGCCGGACTGATGAATCTGCCGAACTGAAGCGGCAACTTGACGTAGTAGATGCCGACATCGCGCTTGTAAATAAGCGGCTAGACGAGGCTCAAGGTATGTTCAAAAGACACCCGGTAATAGGAGCTTGATGATCGGGCCTTATATATATATTTTATGTAGATGGTGCTGCTGCTGTGGAGAACCTTCGGGCAGAACTTGCCCGAGCCAAGGAGCAAGCAAGGAAAAGTGATGCGGCTGCTGTTAAAGCGGCTGAAGAGCTAAGAGTCGAACAGGCTGCTCACTACCAGAGCAAGAGGGAAATAGCCGAGATGGCCAAAAAATTGAAGGATGCTACCGACCGCTGTAAATTTCTTGAACAAGAAGGTAAGGCAGCTCAGAAGGACCTTGAAAAGATCACGGCCGAAGCCATGGATACTCGCTCTGCCATGAGAGCGATGAAAAAGGAGCTGCGTCAGGCCGGAGATATCATGGCTGGAAAGCCTTATATGCTGCGGATGAAGTTAGGAGACCCCAAGTATGTTCCATTAGACCGGTAGTGGAGTGAGGAAAATGCTTATCTGGATTTGGCCGCAACTGCGGCGGACGCGACCGAACACTTCCGCAGCGGAGGTGACCATGAGTTGGAAGAGATTTTTTGGTCGCAGTACCACAATCCAGAATGCCCACTGTTAGTGTCCGACCGTTTAGCCGCCTGGGCGGAGCTGAACAGATTATCCGGACTCGCCATGAGGTATGTTGCGAGTCATCTGTGGCCGGAGAAGCCGGAGCTGAAGAGTTATTTTGGCTTGGTGCAGCAGTTCCTTGGTTCGGTGCCGCATGCTGATGCGATGAAGAGGTCGGCGTGCATAGAGGGCACACAGATGGCTCTTGCCCGTGTCAAAACATACTAGGCAGATATGAAGGCTAGTATTGTTGTGTCCCAGGATTCGGACGAAAGATGAGTACCTGCCAAGCACTATTTTGAGGAAGTTCTTCCTGGCGCTCGTATAATAGAGTCGCAGTGCTCGAAGGATGTTGTGTTAGAATAGCTGATACTATTTGTAAAACAAATTTTGTTTTTATGAAAAAAGCTTTTTATACTTGTGCTTACCAGAATCATAGTGCCTCTTGTGCGGTCGTTTAATGTATATATGTGTATATAACCTGAAAGATGGCAGTCGTTGGCTTCAGCCCCCACGCATAGAATGCGGGGGTGTTTGAAAAAAGGCGCCTTTTCACACTTAATCCAACGTCTTGGTCCTACAAAGGAGGTGATGGCGCAGCGAACTAGGCAACCGAACTATAATGCTTTATCACTTTCACTTAGCCATAGGAGTTTGACAGTGGGGCTACTGAATAGCCCATAGGGGCACCGCGCTTGCCCGAATTCGGGGCGCGAGTGTGCCTGACCGGGAAGCGGCCCTTCATTAATGCGGGGGAATCTGAAAGATTCCGAAAGTCATCGAGTGGTTGACCAGTCTCTCGCTATATCATGACAGTCAGTTTTCGGCTTTCTCTACTGAGGTGCTCACCTGGCCGAACCGTTGGCACAATCGCAGTAGTTCTCCTGGTGTCGCGTTAGCCGATATAACGGAACGTAAGGCAGCAAAACACAGGAGCCGGGCAAACCCAACATTTGACCAAAGACATGATTCGGAGCTGATGCATATAGGGCCAAACTCGCGACGCCGAACACTCCCTAAGGTATTCGGTCTTTATGAAGACGGGCCAAAATAGAGCCCTTGGTAAGAAAGCCCCTAGTGTCCAGGTACGTGCAAAAAATCTGGCGTGGCCACATGCCAAAACGCCAGCCTCCTCCTCGGCTATAGAGAAAACCGGGGGATGCTATCAACAGGAGACAGTAAAAAAGATTTACGCAGGGTCTTAATCTAAAAAGAATCCTTGAAACGGGTCCCTGCTGCACCTCCGCGCCTGTGTCTCCGTTGTGCTGTATCCTGGACGGGCGTAGCACGATGTTCGTCTGCGAAAGAGAGGAACTTAGTAAAAAATAAGCGTGCGAAAAATCTATATCGAAATAAATAAAATATAGTTGGAGCAAGAGTTGGGCCGTATTGTCTCCGGGCATGAGCACACGGAGCCCCTTGCACGAGGGTATGCGGCTATTAAGCATGTTGACGCCGGACTCGTCGAGCCGTGTCCGGGATAGTAGGGCTGGATTTGTGGGCGGCTGTCTAGGCAGCCGCACCCCTGCCCATACTTTGGGGGTCAATTTATGCTCCCTTGTAATGAAATGATGCCCTTTGGGCCGGGCATTTTGAGTGTAAGGGATGCGTAGTGGGGTATAGTGTTAAAGCGGACGAAAGCTTCGCGTCCCAGTAGCGCTTGATAGCAACTTACGAATGGCGCGATGTGGAATGTTAGCTTTTCGCTTCGGAAGTTGTCGGGTGATCCGAACATGACTTCTAACGTAAGGGAACCCATACTTGGGGTATCCAAACCTGGCGTTACTCCTTGAAAGGAAGTGTTGCCGAGGTGGATTACAACTGGGTTTACCCCGAGTTTGCGGACTGTGTCCTGATATAACAGGTTCAAGTCGCTGCCACCGTCCATAAGGGCGTTTATAAATTGGAGTCCGTTAATAATTGGATTTACGACCAAGGCAGTCCAGCCTATGTTCTGGTCTCCTCTGGAGTAATCCTGATGATCGAAGGTGGTTGGTTGTAACAACCAGAGGGGTTGCTCCTCCGGGGCTGGCTGTATGGCGCGTGTCTTCATAGGTGCCGTTCTGCTCTTCCCTTTTGTCACATGAAGTAGATTTACTGTCTTGACTTCTTGTGGGAACTCCTTTTGTTCTCCGGTGTTCTGCTCGTGGGGTGCATCGTCATCTTCGTTTGGTGTGTTGAGCCCCTTGTGTTCGGTGTTGAGCTTGCCGGGCTGCTTAAAGACCCAACAATCTTTGTGGATATGGTTTGTTGGTCTCCCTGGAGTGTTGTGGATTTGACATATTTTGTCCAAAATTTTGTTGAGGTTGGATAGCTCGTCCCTATCGTCTTTGGGGGGCGGCTTTTTTCTGATTTTGCCGAGAGCTTTTGAATCCGGCATTTACTGCCGTGCTCATCGGGCTATTGTCCTTTATCCGGCGCGGTTGTTTATTATGGCGCGGCTTCCCGTTCCCATCTCTGGGTTCGGACGTATTCGGGTCGCTGGTGCTGCTTCTTTCCAACTAGCTATCCTCTCCTGCACAGAAGCGGGTCATGAGGCTTGTTAATTCGGCCATTGTTCGCGGCTTTTCTTGGCCGAGGTGTCTGGCGAGCCATTCGTCTCGGACGCTATGTTTGAAAGCTGCTAGGGCCTCTGTGTCCGGACAGTCGACTATCTGATTCTTTTTGATAAGGAATCTATTCCAGAGCTTCCGGGCTGACTCTCCGGGCTGCTGAGTTATATGACTCAGATCATCTGCATCCGGGGGCCGGACATAGGTCCCTTGAAAATTTGCCCGGAAAGCATCCTCCAGCACTTCCCAACTTCCCATGGAGTTTTCGGGAAGGCTTTTAAGCCAGTGCGGGACTGGCCCTTTGAGCTTAAGGGGTAAGTATTTTATGGCATGGAGGTCGTCTCCTCTAGCCATGTGTATGTGGAGGATGTAGTCCTCGATCCATACTCCAGGGTCTGTTGTTCCGTCGTATGCTTCTATGTTCACTGGCTTGAATCCGGCTGGGAATTCATGGTCCAGCACCTCATCGGTAGAACATAGGGGGTGTGCGGCGCCCCTGTTTTTAGGCGTGCCGCGATGTTCGGGTATTTTTTGCGTTGCATTACTCACTGGAGCTCGCTTTCTTGGCCTATTGGGCCAGTTTTCTGATGCGAATTCTTGGACGGATCGCGCGCCATATTGAGTGCGACGTCCTTTGATGCGTGAGATTGATTGTAGGGTCGTCTATCCGACCTTGTGGCTTCCTTATTTTTTGACTGTGGGGGCTTTATGGCCTCTTCGTCAAATTCCGGTAGTAGTTTCCGCTTCGGATAGCTCTTTGTGTGGCGACTACTGCCGTACTTGTATGCGGTATTGAGTACTTTGCCTCATCTGATCCTGAGTGCATCTTCCGCTGTCTTGAGCCTCCGCTTCTGCTTTCTCAGGCTACGGGCAGTGGCGACGAGCCTTTGGTGGAGGTTCTGATGTTCCAGCAATTTGTCTGGTGTGAGGTCGTCCGGGCTATTATTTTTCCCGGGGATTGGTTTTTCGGATTGTCTGCCCTATTTGGACGGATGCTCGATGGCATGTTCATCATCCGTTGAGTCACCCTGCTCTATGGCTGGGTCTTTGTCGAGGTGGGGCTTGGCCTTGCGCTTAAGCCGCCGCTTTGATTGTTTTTCGGGGGAGCGATCCCTGGCCGCATCCTTTTGGTCCTCGTTGTCGTTTCTGTTGTATGTGTCCACCATGCATAAATCGTATGATGAGGTGGCTTTCTGGCGCCCTATAGGTGCTGGTTCTTGATCGTCTCCTTTATCGGCGTCCATACCGTCGATATCTTCGGAGTCGAAATCGAGCATGTCGGTTAGATCGTCGACAATGGCTATCAAGTGGGTGGTGGGTGGGGTTCGAACTTCGTCGTCCGCATCCCAACCACCCTGACTGTGGTCCGGCCGCGGTTCTTTTGACAAAGAGAGAGACTTTAGCGAATTTAGGATATCGCCAAAGGGCGAGTGCTGAAAGACGTCCGTGGCGGTGAACTCCATGATCGGAGCCCGATCGGGTTCGATCAAAAGGGGTGCGGAATATTCAGAGTCCGGAACAGAGTCCGACACCTTGGAGTTACGGCCTTGCAAAGGAGTTGGCTGGTATTCGCCTCTATCGCCGCAGAGATTGCGGCTCCTGGGGCGGCGTCCAACCGTCCGTCCCTGGCTAGCGCAGTCGGCTCCAAACTAATGGTCGGAGTGAACACCTGAGCGGCGCTCTGGTCACTGTTCGGCGGCAGAGCTAGATCATGCTCATCGAGAAAGTGCGGCGCACCCGGTCGTGGCCAGAATCCATCGAAGATCAAGTCCCCGCGGATGTCGGCCGTGTAGTTTAAGCTTTCAAACCTGACCTGATGGCCAGGGGCGTAGCTTTCGATATGCTCCAGATGGCCGAATGAGTCGGCCCGCAGTGCAAAGCCGCCAAATACGAAGATCTGTCCGGGGAGAAAGCTCTCATCCTGGACCGCATCGCGATTGACGAGCGAAGAAGCCATCGGGCCTAAAGGCGACGACACAGAGGAACTCTCAATGAAAGCACAAATGTCGGTGTCAAAACTGGCGGATCTCAGGTTGGGTGTCCCGAACTGTGCGTCTAGGCGGATGGTAACAGGAGACAAGGGACACGATGTTTTTACCCAGGTTCGGGCCCTCTCGATGGAGGTAAAACCCTACTCCTGCTTGATTAATATTGATGATATGGGTAGTACAAGAGTAGATCTACCACGAGATCGGAGTGGGTAAACCCTAGAAGCTAGCCTATGGTATGATTGTTGTTCGTCCTACGGACTAAAACTCTCCGGTTTATATAGACACCGGAGAGGGCTAGGGTTACACAGAGTTGGTTACAATGGGAGGAGATCTTTGTATCGTATCGCCAAGCTTGCCTTCCACGCCAAGGAAAGTCCCATCCGGACACGGGACGGAGTCTTCAATCTTGTATCTTCATCGTCCGGGAGTCCGGCCATCCGGACACCCCCTAGTCCAGGACTCCCTTAACCGGCGAAGCAGATCCGGCGCGGTGGACATGGCCAGCACTTAATGGGCTGTGGTACAGTGGTGGATGAGCAGTCTACTTGTTTCTAGGGGAGGTGGGAGGGGTAGATGCGGCCGCAGAAGCAGATTCGCGAGGTGGACGCCGCTGGCAGTGAATGGGCTATGGTACGCCAGTGGATGGGAAGTCTAGGGTTTCGAGAGGGGGGGAGAAAGGGCGATGAAGTACGGACGGTGTGATGTAAGATTCTCTGGTGTTGTGGAGTTAGTCATTTTTGCGGGAGGGGGAGAGGAAATGGGTTTGCTGTGTAGTGGGGGGAACTGGAAGTTACCAAAGCAGCCCCGACCTATCATGTAGATGAGGGGGGTATTCTAATTGTTGGTCTTTGTGCACCATGGACAAAAGGGGGATTTCGCATGCTAAAGACTAAGGTGGCGGAAATTTTAGAAGGAGGCGGGAGATTTTGCCGCCCGCGGGATCGTTCGTATCCAGTTTCAACTAATTTTGGACCGTGCTAGCGGGAAGGTCATGCTAGACTGTGTACACGGGGCACGCGTCAGCAGTTAATAACTGGTGTGAAGTCCACCCCAAAAAAAAGACAATAACTCGGGATGATGCGCCGATAACTTGGACGTTCACACGGGCGCGGCCAATCGTACGGGTGTAGTGGCGTGTTCACAAAAAAAGGGATCAAACGCTCAGCCTATGTATTTCTCGTGTAAATAGATAATTTAGTGTCATTGGTTATTTACTTTAAACATAATGCATTGACGTGTTAGTGTAGAGGCGCACAAAAAGAAATGGATATTGTAGTTAGGTACTTAAAAGTGTTACCTCATATGATTACATAGCCTCCATTTCATAAATTGCGTACCCATTGAATTCATATATGAATATTACCTATATTACTTCAAAATAGAAACTTAAATCATCCAAGACTAATGAATTTGAATGCAAGAGTAAAAATGGTGCATGTGCATGATAGCTACATTGGTTGTTTGAAGAAACATCACTGTAACTTTGGCATGCACAACTGAAAAGGTTTCTTTAAATAGAAAAAAAATGTGATATGTGAGTGTCCAATCTTTATAGTGTTGAATCGATATTGTACCTTTGGCCACGATACGAAGTAGATATTGACTTATTTTCAAGCGATGCACGTCCACGATCGCTAGATAGTGATACGTGAATGAATTGTGCAATCTCTCTCACACACATACATATCTCATTTCCCTGTGGGCATCGGAATCACACACGCGCACTTCGTGTATTTCTCTCCCTTCGTCAGGGTTAAATTCGTCTTTTTACCCCATCCTACAAGTCTCTCACACAGAAACACACACACTCTCTATGTCTAACACGCCCACCCCTTTAATTCCGCCCACCCGCAGCCACTAATGTCTCAAAGTATAATAATGTCTCTCACACATATGCTATCTACCTATCCCTTAATATAGCTAGATATGTGTCACACAAACTCCTTCTCCCTACTAGCAAGATGCCCATGCGTTGCATGGAACATCAAGACGCATTTGTATGAGAAGTTTATCTTGTGGGAGAAAACGATGAACGAGGGAATGCTTTATTTGCAAATGCAGAGAGGGGTGTGGGTATCTTTTTGCAAAATTGCCATATTTTCCTTCCTGTCCGTCGGATATAAATCGGATGGCCTATATTGCAGGATGGCAGGAACACCATCATCACCAACTCTGTTTTTTTATACGAGTAGAGATATGTGAGTGTCACTTCCCCCCCCCCCCCACACACCCACACTTCCCAACACCAAAGGAGTAGGGTGACACCTCGATCTTGATACTAATCTATCGACTGGCTTCTCTCTCAAACATACACACACACTACCCGACACCGATGGAGTAGGGTGACCCCTCGATCTTGATACTAATCTATCGACTGGATTCTCTCTCAAACATACACACACACACAGTACCCGGCACTGAAGGAGTAGGGTGGCACATCGATCTTGATAATAATCTATCTACTCCTCTTTCAAACACACACACACACACACACACACTCGCTAGTTGTGCCTCTGTGCCTACCGCGCACACTCTCGAGATGTCTTTCTCTCCCTCCCCCCCCCCAACAATGACAGCAGAAGGGTGACAACTCGATCTGATCAAAATCTGTCAGTTGGTTTTTCTCTCAAACATTGTGTCTCGGTGCCTCGCTCGGTAGCCCCCTCGATATGTAGACTTCTCGCGCACGCACAACGGTAGTGACAATGACGCTGAAACCAGTGTGCCTTGTTTTTACCGGTCTCATGTGATAGTTTTCACCCTGTTTTTTATTAATTAACAAGGCAACCTTTTCTTTGTTACTACTAGTGAATCTGAAATCATTCGGGGCAGACATAAAATATATCACTTCAACCCAATTATCGCAGCAACTATTTTAAAAGAAATTAGCTAGCTGCCCATGCGTTGCACGGAACATCAAGATGCATTTGTATGAGTAGTTTATCTTGTGAGAGAAAAGGCTGAACGAGGGAAGGCCTTATTTGCGAACGTGGAGAGACGTGTGGGTATATTTTTGCAAAATTGCCATAGTTTCTTTCCTATCCATTAGATATAAATCTGACGGCCTATATCGCAGGATGGCACGCACACCATCATCACCAACTCTGTTTTCTACTCCCTCTGTCCGAAAATACTTGTCATCAAAATGGATAAAAAGAGATGTATCTAAAACTAAAATACGTCTAGATACATTTCCTTTTATCCATTTTGATCACAAGTATTTCCGGACGGAGGGAGTATTTGTCTTTTTAGAGATTTCAACAAGTGACTATGACCGGACCTTACCAACATACTCAAAAAAGTAGTCCATAATTTTGAAGTTACCCTCTTTTCTTGGCGGTGTAGTGCCATCTGGATACCTCATAAATAAATCAAGGACAAATCTGACCCCTTCCAGAAAAGACATACGTAGCAAAATGAGTGAATCTACACTCTAAAATGTGTCTACATACACATCCGTATGTGGTAGTCCATTTGAAATCTGAAAAAGACAAATATTTAGGAACGAATGGAGTATATATAAGAGTAGACATGGAGATATATCTCAAGCATGGTCTACAACAAAAATGTGTTGGGCTGGTTAGCGCCAAATGCTCGCAACGCGATGACATGAGTTTGAATTCTATCTTTCAACTTTAGATTTTTATATTATATATTACTCTACTTATTTAATATATACTTCTTTCATTACTGTACTGACAGTGGAACTCACAAAGTACTTAGAATATTAAGGATGCACTTGTTTCTTTTTAACTTTCTGTACGAAGTTGTAGCCACCCTGCAAGTCACGTGTACACTGTACATGCAATTAACTTTTTATAGAGGGACAATCATACAAGCAATTAACTCAAATGGATTGGATGTCACTCTATTATTTCCAGCATAAAGAGCATCTCCAACGGCAGCCGTCAAATTTCCTCCCGCTTCCTTCCGCGGAGGACGACATCAAACGCCAGCGGCATACATTTTTACAACTCTAACCAACCAGATGAAATTCATGCAAACACGGACTGATTTCATATAAGCATGAAGGATTCCATATAAAAAGCCGGATCTTCATATAAACATGATGGATTTCATTACATTTACATGAACTAAGAGGTGCCAATCTGGCTCTCTTGTATAATTAATACTCCCTCCGTCCGGAAATACTTGTCCTAGAAATGGATATATCTAGACTTATTTTAGTTCTAAATGGCCGCCCGTGGATCCCTTTGTCTTCCTCATGTCTGTCAGACACTTGCAGGGTCGACGAAGGTCCTCGGAAGAGACGAAGCAGCAAAGAAACCACCTGCATCCACGGTCGTCGCCTCGGCCGTGGCCTTCATGGGTCCCAAGTGGCGGCGGCCTCCCATGTTCTACTTTTCCTCGATGATGGCGGCGTACACGAAGAAGCTAGCCACCGACTCGTTGCTCTCCACGCACCCCACTTCTGTCTCTGCCTACATGGTGCTGCCGCAGGCACGGGAGGCGCGCCCACAGACATGGGAGGCGTGGCCACCGCAGACACTGGTGGCGCGGTACGACGCGGCAGCAACGGCGCCCGTACCGGCGTGCTCGCCGCGGTGCTGGCGTGGAGCAACTCGCCACTCCTCATCGAGCTGAACTGGAGTGGCGAGTTGCTGAACCACACGCCTGCTTGGGGCGGCAACTGGCTCCGTCGGGCCAAGCGAGGTTGGTGAATCACCGAGCGGCCTCGCCCATATCCGGAGGGCTCGATGGGCCACCCAGCCGGGTAATATGCCGGAGAACGGCTCATCGGAATCCATCGGAAGGGTGGAGAAAATGGTGAAGGAGGAGATGGGGGAGTGGCGGAGGGGTGCGATTCTTGCCCGCTGTCTGTCTGGCCTCATCTAAATAGAGTGCGGACGGTAGGAGCTTGTCTGGCGTCTGGCCTCATTTAAACTGAGGGTGGGCGAGAGGAGCTCGGCCGGTGTTACGTCTAATTTCGTCCTGGTCATGAACGGACGTGTGGCCGAAGTAGGATTCTCGGTTTGCATGCGGGTTTAATGGAGGGGTTTAATGGAGGCGCCGGGCGTGCAGCGGGCGGTGCATTACTATTCGATTTGACAGCATTAATGAGCCGTCAAATCACAAAGGCCCTCGCCGACTGCCCCGCCCTCTAGCCTTTTAAAAATGTATATACTCCACTTTTGTACAATAATAGTATCGATGGATTGCGCCATGGAGCAAAACTTAAAATTAAAAAAGGTGGTACATATAGAGAGCGCTCGTGAACTGTGTCATACATGGCAATAAATAAAGTACTACATGATACTAATACATGATACATGGCGCATGAGTACTAAGTATTCTTAATATGCTAGAACTCATCTAGATGAGATATAATTTGGTCTCATTCATCTTTTATAGCCATTGGATGTGATGCTATAAGATGTGTGTGTGCTGACGTGGGTTGTATTTGTTCTTGTGCAACGAACTGACCACTGCATGTCATGTTTGATAGTCTCAAGTCATTATAAGCATACAAGCCCCACATCTCTTCTTGGTTGATTCCTCTATTTATGTCAAAAAAGTAAGAAACAACGTGAGAGTTAATGCACCACGCCTATGTGTTTACTAGTATTCGCTTTTCGTAAGATGACTTAATACTCACCTAGACGAAGGGAGTATTCGATTTGACAGCGGGCGGCGTAGTTCCCGATACGACTTTAATGCAGACGAGGTTGGGAGTAGCGGCCAATGCATCCTCCTTCAATTAATGCATGAGGGAAGTAATGGGAGGAGGTCCGGGAAAAGAGGCTGCACGATGTGAATGCAACACAGTTTGCCCTCATTGCCCTCATATAAAGGCGCCCCTCCATTCCAATGCATCTACCACATCGTACGCACCTAAGCATTTGCCTAAGCACCTACACTAAGCGCAAAAGATCTCGCTCCAGACCCATGGCGGCGATGCGCGTGAGTGGCCAGTGGCTGCGCCAGATGGTCCACGATGCCGGCCTGCGGCATGGCGCCGAGGATCGTCTCCAGACGGTGTTGGAGACCGGATGGTGGATGGCCGCTGTCGATGCCAACTACGACTCTCAGTTGGACCAGATGATCGTTGCCACCAGCAACAAGTTCACTGTCCTCAAGAAGCTCGCGGATAACATTGCCGTACTCCTCCACCCCGCGCGCCCGGGCTCCTCATTGCCTGCCACCCTAATCGGCCTCCATGGCTGGAACCTCTTTCAAGCACTGGTGGCCCTGCGACTCCCACCGACACCACGAAGAATGTCCACCTGGAGGTCGCGCTCGCCGCGAGGCGCCTCGCCCTGCAAGAATTCGTCGACCTACACATCCACGTGTATGAGCAAATCGTGTACATATGTATCTACAAGGCCAGTGAGGACGCTACGATGTTGGCCTTCCTCAACCGGCTGGAAGCCTTGGATGCCTTTGCTGAGAAGCACCTCGACCTTGCCACAAAAGCCGCCGCTCCTTAGCCGCCGGTCGGTGGCCCGGCGCACTAAGTTGAGGAGGAGGAGGTCGTACGTTCGTGGATCCATCTTTCTTCTTGCCTTCTGTAACCACCACTGCGATCACATCATCGTGGCCTTAATTCTTATTGTGCTGTTGCATTCTCGTTCCAGTCAATACCGACATGTGCGATCCCTTTGCTTAATTATATGCATCACTATAACTAGTACTCCATCCGTCAATTTATAAGTTGTGCTTACCTTTTCCATCAACTTCGTGCAACGCGCGGGCATCTTGCTAGAAACACTAGAATATGTCTATATAATCCGTATGTGATAGTCCATTTGAAATCTCAAAAAAGACAAATATTTACGTACGGAGGGAGTAATATATTAGCAGTATATCAAAACAATAGTGATTTCTTTCAAGTTTGTGAACAAATACTACTATTCTACTACTTCGGATCCGTCGCAACGCACGGGCACATTGCTTGTAAAAGGAAAAGGCCTGCCGCGTTCGCGTCGCACCCCCACACGCCCGGGAATCAGGAGTACAACACGGCCCGTCCGGCACGACACATAGCTTAGGGAAGGCGTGTTGCCTAGCAGTGGCGGAGCTTGAAGCAAAATATTGGGCGTGCTAGTCTAGCCAGGCTATAGAAATTACCCTTGCGTTGGCGTTCCATGCCTCAAAACTGGATGTACAACTACGAAAATCCTGCTAGGTTGGGCGGGCCAGGGCACGTGTTGGCCCTCACATAGCTCCGCCCCTGTGCCTACCATTTTCACTTTCATGTGGGACCACCGTTGAGCAAACCGACACCCCGCCCGCCGCCGGGTTGGAAAACAGAAAGAAGGGGAAGATCTAGCTGTAGCACAGAAGGCAAGAAATTTTGTGTCAGACGGGGCTCGTTGATAGAGTAGGAGCATTCCGTACCAGTACTACTCCTACTAGTAGTACCAAGTTTGTACTCCTAATACTATATTGCTAGTACTACCACTATACAACTAGTAGGTACGTGCACGGCACAACATCGTAGGAACAAAAAAACGGGAAGATCTTGTTTTGGGTGATTTATCTTTTTTTCAATCAACATAGTATGAATAATATGATGTGGGGGCACCCATGAAGCTTATGTGGCTTGGTTGCATGGCTACGGAAGGTTAGAGAAAAATAAATAGATAATGCGTTTAGAGTGCACTCCACTAAATAGATATACTTTGGATCCATTGCAACGGACCGACACATCTATATCTATACCCCCTATATAGTGTGTGAAAAACTTTGAAAGTTGGTCGTTGGATGAAGCCAATCCGACGGTACAAAGATGGCAAATCCGAGCACTACTGGTCGTTCGATATCATCCACCAGATTCTGCCACATGTATAATCTAGAAGACTCCATGGTTGAACTTAATTCATGACTAACTTTGCCAAAACTAAGCTTAGGCAAAGTTATTAGTTCTTCAAAATGAGAGCCAAAAGTTGGCAAGCCTAAGGGAATCTTGCCACATTTTTTGTCTCTATGTCATGTGGGGCCTTAGTGTGGCTTGCCTAAGGTGTGGCTTGAACCAAACACTCACCTAAGTTAATCAAACTTGCCTAACCTTACATTCCACCAGATTTTGCCACATGTTAGAATCCAGAAAACTCCACATGTAGAAACATAATGCACAAACCACCAGAATCCCATGCGTGCAATGCACGTGTACCTTACTAGTACTAGTTGGTAGTAGTAAGAAACAAGTTGCAATTTTGGCACGAGCTCGTACTGCGGGAGCACCACAAGGCCTGCCGCAGGAGTTACATTTCCCTCTCGGGGCCCACGGGACCGAACGTCAGTGGCTTAGTGCCCGGCCTATGAGTCAATGACATGCGGACCTTAAATGCGGCTGGCCCACATGTCATTCTCATGGTGGTGGCGTGGTTCGCGACTCACTCGTTCAGATGAACCAGTCGGTGGTGGCGTGGCCGTGGCGAGGGTGCCACAGCTGGGCGTCGGGGCGTTACGAGGCGTAGATTGCCACAACGGCGGGTACTACCTGTAGTACATAAGTACTCCAGCTGAGGATTGATGCCCGGGATGAAATGTGTCATAGCCGCTGGATGAAAGTTCGATGGTGCGGGATTACGGATCGGAGCACAGCAGCGGAGTAGGCAAACCGCATCCAATCGGGTGTGTTTGTGGTAGAAAGTTGATGGTCGCCGCAGTTCAGCTGGCCCGCATGTCATGCACACAATCCTACCATTCTATCACTGAAATGTGGGACGCATAAACGTGGGTCCCACCTGTCAGCGAAGGAAAGGAAGGGCAAGGCAGTGATAGCCACGTCAGAGGATCCATGTCCACGTCGGGGGACGTCGTGCCGTGGGTTGGAGCGGTGTCGTGGGAATCGCGTGTGGGTGTAGTAGTGGTAGAAACAAGAAACGTGATGGTCGCCGTGGTTCAACTTCCATGGAGAAGCTGTCGTGTCTGCTGACACATGTATATCAAAACTAGAGTGTTTATATTTCAAGCACGTGAACAAGTATTATTCTATTAGTTTGGATCCATTGCAACGCACAGGCCAGCACATTGGTAGTAGTAGTGTCCATCTCTATCTCTAGAGGCCTTCCCTCGTTCATCCTTTTCTCTCACAAGATAAACTACTCATACAAATGCATCTTGATGTTCCGTGGAACGCACGAGGATCTTTCCTTGGGGTGTCTCTCCAGCGCGGCGTGGCCGTAGTTGCAAGTTGACGCCCCTTGAGATGCCGACGTTGAGGGGCACTCGGATTTCCTCCGATGAGCGGGTAAGATGAGTTTGATCATGTAGTAAATGCATTCTAAAGACTACTTCCGTGTCCATTTCCTTATTCTCCCCCTGCCCACTGTTTCACAGGCTAGGCTCGATGCGAGTGGAGATTGGCTTGCATATGTACGGGAGGGTACCAACATCAATTTGCACAACATTTACAACGGTGACACCGTTCTCGTAGAACCTTTGTCCAACATTGGGATCAGCCATGCAACGGGCCACCGCATGAATTGGTACGATGCAACCACGGTGAGATTGAATAAGATAGCGGTCAAAGGCGGACCATGCTGTCTACGGCCGATTTGTTGCCGTACGAGTAGGAAGAAGTTGTGCTCCTTTCTAACCGCATCTTCGTGGTGACAAACTAGGGGACTTAATTTTGTATGGGACACATCCTACAATATACTCCCTCTCTCCCAGTTTATTTGTTTTGAATCTTTTCGTTTTATAAGTTTCAAATTCAAATTTAGAGCTCCCCATCACATGTTGAGATTACAATGTCCATTAAATCGTTGCGTGCATGTATAGTAAAGAAACAAATCTCGAGTTTGGCACGAGTTCGTGCTGCGGGAGCACCACAAGCCCTGGCGCAGGAGTTACATTTCCCTCTCAGGGCCGTCGGGACTGAGCTTCAGCGCCTTACTACACCTACCTTTGAGTCAATAACATGTGGACCCCATAGGTGACTGGTCCACATGTAATGCTCCCGAAGGCAGAGGGGTAGTGGGGCCAAGATGGGTGAGCCGCAGGTCGGGGGACGTGTGGTTTCATGGGTTCGAGCGGCGTCGCGGGAATCACGGGTGGCTGTGGTAGAAACTTGATGCTCGCCGCATTTTAGGTGGCCCACATGTCATGCACACAAGGGGCGGTGCAGCCGAGAGGGGTGAGGCGCACGTCGGGGGGCGTGGTGCCGTGGGATGGAGAGGCGTCATGGGAATCGCGAGATGAAACGTGATGGTCGCCGTAGTTGAACTTCCATGGACAAGTTGTCATGTCTACGGACACATGCACTGCATACCGATCACTGGAAGGAGTAGCAGAGAAAGCTATATATGCGGATAAATAGTTCCTTATAGTCAAGCAGACCCACACTACTACTCTGTTCCAAAGACATGCACACCATCGAAATAGTCCATCTATATCAATATACACCGAGAGGGAATATTTTTTTTACAAGAGACAAAATAGTTCATCCATCCATAATGCCCTCCTGCTGGTGCATCGTTTTCTACTTCTTCTTCTTCTTCTTCTTCTTCTTCTTGTTCTCATTCTCTGCGGGAGACGGCTTCGCAACAAGCTCTTTGGACCTTGCAGCTATCTCGAAACTCACACGGGCATCGAGGGTAGCATATTTTATCCGCTCATACGTCAAGGGATAATTCTCCCATCTAGACGACCTTAATGACACCGTCTCGTCACCCTTCTGAAGACTTGTACCGAGCACAAAATTTGCTACGTCGAATAGGGATGGTGTCTGTTTAGCACAATCTTCTACAGGAATTTTGATTCTGGTTTGTAGGTCAGCAATGCTTTTCAAATCAAGGTTCTGTGGCTCCAGCTTCTGTTTGGCCCCATCGATGGCTGCCCCACAGAAGTATACGTCCTCCCGAGACAAGAAATCGTGAAGCTCACCTGGTATGGAGGGCGAGTGTATGATGTGGTACACCAAAACATCATCTTCGAGGCACAGCTGAAGGACGGCGGCGCGCTGGATCTTCCTAGGGGCACGCTCCGTGTACTCTGCGTCGAGACTGATGACCCTCGTCTCTACCTTTTCGAGGGAGTTGGATACATTGCGGATCCACTTCTGAACAACCCTTGGGTGGACGGTGACGGTGGCAACTATGCGCATTGAGCCTTCGACGAGGACATGTTGGATGCTAAAAACCTGCATCTCGATCTCTTTCGCCATTTGGAACCGCTGGAATGGAGGGCTATGGTTTGGAGAATTAGGATTAGATGGCTAGTCTAACTGAAGTAGTAGATGATTATTTAAAGAGGTTAAAACAATGTGAATGTAGTGGGGTTTGGATGCAAATGAAGACAAAGGGGAGGTGAAGAAGCCGAGGCGAATCGGTTCCCGATGGAGAAGTAAATGGGAGAAGTGGCGTGCAAGCAGTTGATTAGACGACTAGGTAGACTAAACGAAAAGGCTATGCGGGTAGACTGAGGAGTCGTACCTGTTCGTGTACGTGCCCATCCTTCCTGATAGGTGGGACCTATGCAAAAAGATAAAAAGAATGTGTCGTCGCTTTTTTTGAGCGTGTGAGTGGGAGACACAACATTCTGTGGTTAATGAATACTCCCTCCATTTAGGTGAGTATAAGTCACCTTATGAAAATCAGGTTTTCCCAAAAACTTTAGGCGTGGAGCATTAACTTCCTACTCGATCCTCTCCCAGCCCCGTTAGCCAGCGTTCTACCTTTCCATTTTTCCTCTCCTCAAGTGTGGAACGATCTGCATGCCGTCCTTGATGCACCAGAACGACCACTACATGCATCGCGGCAGGGCGTTGATTGGGCATGCACGAGAATTTGGTTCTGCTTGCAATATGGATGATACCTGAACGATGAAGTGAACAGGCATGCTAGCACGGGAGACCTATTTCCACTATACAATACTGGAGTACTCATGTTCCTACTACTACTAGTAGTAGTAGTAGTAGTAGTACAACTATGGCACACTTCATGGTCAAAATAATATTCATCCGGTCCTCACCGTGAAGTGACAACACCTTGCGCCTAACACTAGTCCAGGCGAGGCGGCGTGTTCGGGTTACCAAAGTTAGCCTCACCCTGTGCACTGTGCAGTCTGTCACCGCCGCTGTATAGCACATTGGCGCCTCGCCTCATCTCCCTCTCCGCTCCCATAGCACCACTCCATCTCCATCTCCTTCTCCGTCTCCGTCTCCATCTCCATCTCACTGTGCCCCCGTGTACCGTCGCCTCACTCGCCTCCCCCAGTACCACTATTCCCTCGCTAGCCGCTCCAGCACCGACATCCTTCTCCCCCATAAAACAAGCCCCTTCCAAACTCCACCATGGCCGAACGCGAACCGCGCAACATCCATATGAGCCGCGATTGGAGCAATCTCCCCAGTGACATCCTCGACCTCTGTTGTTCATGTATGGATATGTTGACCGCCCTCCGGCTGGCTGCATGCTCGAGGGACATGCACACGACCATCGTCGAAGCGAGGCCTAAGTTTTTCAAGACACCCTGCTTGCTACTATCTGGTCTTGCGAGATTGGCTCACCATGATACGGAGGCGTGCATGATGCCCCTCGACTTAAATCCGATCTCCATTAGCCGACACTTCTTTGCAGGTATGTAGTGTGTCGCCGTACATCATTTCCCTCGACATCGATCCGATCACCATCGCCCGAAACTTCTTGGCAGGTATGTACTGGGTCGACATGAACTCCCACTGGATGGCTGCCTTTAGTGAAGACGGTAAAAAGTTGGTGCTCGTGAACTTCCAGACCTCCCATGAGATTATCCTTCCTCCGTTGGATTATATAGAGTATTAACATCGCGGTCCAAGTCATCTAGATTACTACGTCAGTTGGACGGACCTTGTTTTGCAGAAGATTGTAATCTGCCAAGTGCCCACACGACATGTGAATTACACAGACTTCAAGCTAATTGCCTTGTTCGACCGCAGACTCGCCTATCTTTACGCCGGTGCCTTTTTTAGCTGGAGACAACTCGGCTCGCAGTGGATCATCGTCAAAGCTGATACACACTTCTGTGATGGTATTGAACACAATGGCATCATCTACGCGATCGACAAAGCAGATGGCACCATGCATTGCTGGGACGGCGCGTGTAAGTTGTTTCCGTCTCATGTTAATGATGATGCCATGACACTGTTTGAACTTTTTGTGATGATTGCCATATCCCTGTTTGAGCAGAATTTGAGTAGAACTATGGCAATATATTAGAGACGCTGTAAATCAGCTATATTTGGAATGAGTTAATTCATGCGATTGTGACCATATCATTACTGCCAATTTGTACCCTGAATAATCAAACGGTTAGGAATATATGGATATTATCCCTATTTTACAGTAATCTATATACTACTACTAAATATGAGTGTGTATCAATGGCCATGTTAGTTTCCTCATTTTCATGATGTAGAAACATGCACCACACTATTGGTTTCATCTAACCATACATTAGGGAAGTAAATGTGCATATGGAGAACTCGATATTTGGAAGTAGTGAAATCCTGCAATGCTTACCATATGTACATACCTATATTCGCCCTTCAGCAATCAATGGCTAGAATAATATCCTCACAAAATTTTTGCCCACATAACACGAGTATATAACAATGCATGGTCTTTTAGTTACCTTGAAGAATTTGTTTGTGAGGACAGAACATGATTACATAACATGCATGACATGGTAGTTTCTTGTGAAGAATCGATTGCGAGATAACATGAGTATAACCATGCATGGCACTTCTATATTTTCGAACACAGTATACATTTCCCTCTATTTTCCTCCCAATTCCAACAGGGACATATCAATGTTGTTTCTTGCATTATCCTACTCATACTCTAAAAAATGCTGATCTTACATTAACAATGCCTGTCCTTTTTGATATGATGCAGTGTCCCTACAGTTACTGCCCTTTGTAATCACACCACCTTTGCCAAAAACAGGGAAGCACAACTGGTTCCTCGCTCGATCAGACGACGGCAAAATACTGGTGATCATTCAAACACATGAGCCGGAAAAGTTATATTGCAAAAACCCCACTGTATACAAGCACCATGTAATACGTGAGTACCGGACGGTGGCTGTTACGTCTATGAGCAGGATACCAGCTTGTTGGGGCCTTTAGGATTTTTTAGTTGGAGGCGGGTAAACAACCTTGGTTCACACTCTCTGTTTCTCAGACTCAGTTAGCCGATTAACCAAGAGATCACCGTTGGCAAGGACCTTGATGGCAGAGAGGCTCTGTTTGCTATGGAAAACTGTGTCTACACGGCGAGCCCTAGGAGTTCGGGAGAAAACTCCCCTGATTGTCAACGATACAGCCTGCAGCCAAAAGAAGGTGAGAATGACAAAGGCATCCGAATTAACTTTGATCCTTGGATGTCTCAATTACGACAAACAGTGATGTGGTTCAAGCCTTTAGGTTGATAGGTAATTGGGCTGTTGCATCGAAAGGGTGGAGTACTGGTGTATCCGGATCACTAGTCGCTGAAGCGGGGCTGCAAATTATGATGGTGTTGGATCATCTCTTCGAATGACTTTGTTGTCTTTGCTGCTGGTTCTAGATGGGTAGTTCTTTCTGCTGCTGGGTCCAGGCGGACGCAAGGAAGTGCCTCCTTATTACGCACAAAATAATTATTCCTCCACCTGACAGCAGGGACCCACCGGAAGGGCCACCTTATTTCGCGAAAAAACGTTTCCCCCCTGACTGCTGGGACCCACCGGACGGGCCAGCGTATTTCGTGAAAAAAAAGTCCCCCCCCCCCGCTGTCAGCTCGGACCCACCGGAAGTGCCTCCTTATTACGCACAAAAAAAGGAATACTCCCCCTGCTAGCTGGGACCCACATGGTGGGAGGCTGACTTGTGGGCCTACTAAGTTGACTGGGATGGGGGCCTTTGTTAACTTTAGTCAATATGAACGATTCTAGCTCCAGTGACCGTACGATGTCCATCCAACGGCCGCAGTGCTTCTTCAACCTCTGGTATTCTTGCTCCAGCCACCCAAAGCAGCGCTGGTCGTGCCACATGCTCCTGCCTCCCGTGGCCAGCTGTGCTGCCGCGGAGGCCTCACCGCCCCCTACTATTCCCACCGCTGGCCAGGCCCTGCGGCGAAGGCAGCCTCACACCGCAGCCGAACCAGTGAACCCTCATACTCCTCTCCGTGCGGGCTTCCACTGCCGCATATTCCCCGGCTCCCCGTCGTCCCCTTCCTAGGTCTCACCGTCGTCAAACGCCCTGGTGCTCTCGGCGCGGCATGGTCAACATGGTCAAGGAACGACTTCCATCGGACGTGGACTCTACGTGGAGAGGTTGACAGCTAGGTCCACGGCCGCAGCAACGAAGTGCCTCCTTATTACATGGAAAATAATGATTCCCCCACCTGACAGCTGGGACCGACCGGAGGGGCCACTGTATTTTGTGAAAAAAACGTTTCCCCCTGACTGCTGGGACCCACCAGCTACATCTTTGCATGCAAGGAAGTGCGTCCAGGCAAAAAAACAAAACGATTCGCCCCCTGACCGCTGGGACCCACCAGCGACACCTTCGCACGCAAGGAAGTGCGTCCAGGCAAAAAAAACGATTCGCCCCCCTGACTGCCGGGACCCACCAGCTACATCTTCGCACGCAAGGAAGTGCGTCCGGGCAAAAAAAAAATGATTCGCCCACCTGACTGCTGGGACCCACCATCTACATCTTCGCACGCAAGGAAGTGCCTGACAGTCGGGACCCACCTGGTCGAAGCGTATGTAGCGTTGTCATTCTGGTCGCGAATATGTACGTACATATATACTGGTGGATGTAGAGGCGCGCACGCGTCGTAGTAGAGGCGCGCATGTAGCATGTACACGTACATACAACGGCGAGGTTGCAAGAAAGAAAATACGGCCACGTACGTACATACGGGCAGGGTCTCGAACGCCTACTCGTGCATACATACATGGCTGGATCGGAACGGAGAAACAGCGTCGTTGTCATGTTCATGGGGAGGCAACGGAATGCGTCGTATTCATGGGAAGGCAACGGAACGCGTGGGAGCCAACCGGCTGGGTCGGAACGGAATGCGTGGTCGTGTTCATCGGGAGGGCTTGGACGGAACAGGCGATGGGAACGAGGCCTGGCGTACCGTAAAACGGAGGAAACGAACCTCCTACGTTCGAACGGGGTCCAGTTGATCGGGAGGGGTGTGGGGTACCACAAAACGGAGGAAACGGACCTCCTACGGTCGAAACGGGGGTCTTATTGATCGGGAGGGGTGCGGCGTACCGCAAAACGGAGGAAACGGACCTCCTATGGCCGAAACGGGGGTCCTGTTGATCAGGAGGGGTGTGGCATACCGCAAAATGGGCGAAACGGACCTCCTATGGTCGAAACGGGGGTCCTGTTCATCGGGAGGTGTGTGGCGTACCGCAAAACGGGACCCACGGGATACTGTTCATCTCCACCGTCAACCTCATCCAGCCTCCACGGGCTACCGTCGACCTCCTCCAGCCTCCACAGGCTCTTGTTCATCCAGCCTCCACCGCGCGCTACTCCACCGGCTACTGTTCAACCACCCCTCCACGGGAACCCCTCCACCGTCTACTGTTCATCCGGCCCTCCACACCACGGGGTCCTGTTCAACCACCCCTCCACGGGCACCCCTCCATCGTCTACTGTTCATCCAGCCCTCCACACCACGGGGTCCTGTTCATCCAGAGGCAACGCCACTGCTCACTGTTCATCCAACCCCCCCACAACGCTCATTGTTCATCCAATCGATCGGCTTCAGTTAGCAGCAGTAGCGAAGGAATCGCTCGATCGGGTTCAGTTAACAGCCATCGATCGATCGCTTGGGTTCAGTAACGCGTAGCCTGCAGTGCAATAGCTCAGGTTCAGTTAGATCCCAACGCCTCGCTTGGGTTTAGTTAGAGCCAACGCCTCGCACACACGCGCGTACGTGTACGAGGAAAACGCGCATCACTCGGCCCCTGAGCTCCCACCGTAACCGGCAACTCCCCAAAATTTTCCTCCCCCTCGCTTCTACCACGGTTTTTTCCGTCATGGACGGCCCAAAGAATGTCATGCAGCTGCTTCTCCGGCCCACCCAGGACGAAAAGCCCATTTTCTGTCATGATTTTCTGTCATAGAAGTAGGAGCCCACCACATCTATGATGATACCGGGTTTTGTCACAATTATCATCATAGAAGTGTCATATGTATGACAGAAAAAAATTTCGTTCGGCCCAAAATGTCACGGATGTGTATTTTTTTTGTAGTGTTCGCATTCAACACATGTTTAGTTTGATGACATCAGTGACTTCTTGATCCAGCAAGATGGCGAGGTAGGTGGATGAGTTCTGACAGGATGAAGGCATGGTGACAGTGATGGTGATGTGATCTCTGTAGGGCTTCGCCTAAGCTCTACGAAAGTACGACCGAGGGAGTAACTGGTGGACGGGGGCGCCGCACACGGCTAAGACAATGTTGTCTCCTTGTGTGGCGCCCCCTCCCCATGTATATAAAGGTGGGAGGGGAGAGGGAGGCAGCCAGGGCAGCCAGGGCGCGCCGCTAGGGTCTAGCTGTTGGCCCTAGGGCTCCTACCCTCCTGCCCCCCTTTCCTTGTATGGATAAGGGGGAAAGGAAAGAGAGGGGAGAGCGAAGGAAGTGGAGTCCAACTCCACACTTTCCTTTCCTCCTCCCTTTTCCTTTCCCTCCCAATAGGGTCAGCCCCTATAGAGGGTGCACAAGCCCATTGTGGGCTGGTGTGTTTTTTCACTTGGCCCATAAGGCCCATAACTTTGCCGGGGATGCCCGAAACTCCTTCTAGTGAACTGATAAGTACCCAGTACCCTCCGAAACACTTCCGGTGTCCGAATACTATCATCCTATATATAAATATTTTCCTCTCAACCATTTTGAGACTCCTCGTCATGTCCATGATCTCATATGGGACTCCAAACAACATTCAGTCACTAAATCATATAACTCATATAACACTATATCATCAACGAACGTTAAGCGTGCGGACCCTACGGGTTCGAGAACTATGTAGACATGACCGAGACACCTCTCCGAACAATAACCAATAGCAGAACCAGGATGCCCATATTGGCTCCTACATATTCCATGAAAATCTTTATCGGCCGAACCGTTATGACAACATACGTAATTCCCTTTGTCCATCGATATGTTACTTGCCCGAGATTCGATTGTCGGTATCTTCATACCTAGTTCAATCTCGTTACCGACAAGTCTCTTTACTCGTTCCGTAATACATCACCTCGTGACTAAATCCTTAGTCATTTTCTTGCAAGCTTATGATGTGTATCACCGAGAGGGCCCAGAGATACCTCTCTGATATTCAGAGTGACAAATCCTAATCTTGATATATGCGAACTCAACAAACACCTTCGGAGATACCTATAGAGCATCTTTATGATCACCCAGCTACGTTGTGACGTTTTATAGCACACAAGGTATTCCTCCGGTATCCGGGAGTTGCAGAATCTCATAGTCGAAGGAATATCTATTTGACATGAAGAAAGCAATAGCAATAAACTAAACGATCATTATGCTAAGCTAACGGGTGGGTCTTGTCCATCACATCATTCTCCTAATGATGTGATCCTGTTATGAAATGACACCTCATGTCTATGGTTAGGATACCTTAACCATCTTTGATCAATGAGCTAGTCTAGTAGAGGGTCACTAGGGACTCGGTATTTTGTTTATGTATTCAAACATGTATTTAAGTTTCTGATCAATACAATTCTAGCATGAATAATAAACCTTTATGATGAATAAAAAATATAAAATAACAACTTTATTATTGCCTCTAGGGCATATTTCCTTCAAAAAGGATACTAGTGTGCCCCCCTCTATTTGTCTCCCTTTTTTTTGTTTATCTTTTCTTTCTCTATTGGGCTCTTTTTTGGCCTCTTTTTTTATCCTCATAGGTAGGGGCAACACCCTAGAATGCATCACACTTTTATTTACTTACAACGCGATAACTAAAACAACATGACTATATATGAAAGTCTCTGGCAGTGTACCAGGATGTGCAATGATCTAACATAACAAAGATACCAAAAAAGGGACAAGCCATGAAAATATCATGCTAGATATCTTACGATCATGCAAAGCAATATGACAATAAATGCTCAAGTCATGTATATGATGATGATGGAAGTTGCATGCCAATATATCTCAGAATGGCTATGAAAATGCCATAATAGGTAGGTATGGTGGCTGTTTTGAGGAAGATATAAGGAGGCTTATGTGTGATAGAGCGCATCATATCACGGGGTTTGGATGCACCGGCGAAGTTTGCACCCACTATCAAGGTGAGAAATGGAAATGCAGAGTATCGAAGAGGCTAGCAATATGCGGAAAGGTGAGAGTGCATATAATCCATGAACTTAGTCATATGGAACTCATATACTTACTATGAAAATTTCAAATCCCTCGAAGCAAAGTATTACTCACATGCCCCTACGGGGGAGGTTGGGAGGATTTAATCATCGTGCGCCCCCGATTCGAACAACACAAATGATAAATCAATGATAAAATATGCTCAGAACCACTGCTAATGTCAGCGGTCACCACTTTACATGTGTGAGGATTTACTTGCGTAAAAGACTTACTTCCCTTAACACCATTATTAATACTCAACTTTAATTATTTTACTAGCATGCCCCCATATTACCACTTGAATATCGCAAAACTATTGCAGGGAATCAAACATATCATTTTCAGTGATCTACAAGTTTCATATAGGATTTTATGACTAACCATGTGACTGACCAATTCCCGTTTAACTCACTAAATAGATATAAGTGAAGCATGATAAGTTAATTCTTTCCACAAAAGACCATGCTCTAATAAATATAAATGAAGCAAAAGAGCATTATAAAAGTAACAGTTTTCCAAATGTAGAGAAACAAACATCCAAACTTCACATGATATAAGTGAAGCACATGAAGCATTCTATAAAGCCATACTCAAAAGATATAAGTGAAATGCAAAGAGCATTCTATAAATAACCAAGGACTATCTCATTCCAGCATGGTGCATAAAACAAAAGTGAAAAATAAACATAAAAGATGCTCCAAGAACTTACGCTTATCATGTGAACAAAACAAAAAGTGAGACATAGCGATAATTGTCGAAGAAGAAAGATGGGGTGCCTTCTGGGGCATCCCCAAGCTTAGATACTTGAGTTTCCTTTAATATTTACTGGCGGGGGGGGGGGCATCCTGAAGCTTTAACTCTTGTATCGCCTTATTCTTCTCATATCGATACATCGTCGATCTTCGGACACTTCATCCACGCAAAACTTAACATAACTTTTTATGAGAAGGGTTAGTGCATATAACATCAAATCCGATAATGTCCTGTTGTAACATTATTATATAAGTATAATGAAACATTACCTACGGTATGCCATCAAAATTCTATGGCTCCCAAATAAATGGGGATCAACAAGATTTCAAACATAAGCAGATAAATAAACTATAACAGCAATATGTGAAAACAGGACAGTGTGCAAAAATGCAGATGAAAAATATACTTCTTAACTCAAAAAAATCTGAAAATTAGGACGTGATAAACAATTTGCATAGCAGTACTGTGTAAAAATTTAGAAACTTTGATGTTCTTGTAAAAAATGTAAATTCACGCAGTATAGCCAAAGTTTCTGTTTTTGCACTACACATTGATATGTCTCCATCGTATCTACTTTTCCTAACACTTTTGCTCTTGTTTTGGACTCTAATTTCAGTATTTGAATGGAACTAACCCGGACTGACACTGTTTTTAGCAGAATTGCCATGGTGTTATTTTTGTGTAGAAATCAAAGTTCTCAGATTGACCTGAAAATTTATAGAGAATTTTTTGGAATACATAAAATATACTAGCGGAAAAAGATACCGGAGGGGGCCACCCAGGAGCCACAAGCTCAAGGGGCGTGCCCACCCCTCTAGGGTGTGCCTAGCAAGTTTGTGGCCCCCCTGGACCTCCGGAAACCCTAACTCCAAGTCCATATATACCTATTCACCAAGAAAAGAATCGGAGAGAAGGATTCATCATGTTTTACGATATGGAGCCGCCGCCACCTCCAGTTATCGGGAGGGCTGATGTGGAGTCCGTTCTAGGCTCCGTAGGGTGGAATTTGACGTCGTCATCATGATCAACCTTCCTCCATCACCAATTTCATGATGCTCACCGCCGGGAGTGAGTAATTTCTTTGTAGACTTGCTGGACGGTGATGAGTTGGATGAGATCTATCATGTAATCGAGTTAGTTTTGTTAGGGATTGATGCCTAGTATCCACTATGTTTTGAGATTGATGTTGTTATGACTTTGCTATGCTTAATGCTTGTCACTAGGGCCTGCGTGCCATGATTTCAGATCTGAACCTATTATGTTTCCATGAATATATGTGTGTTCTTGACCCAATCTTGCAAGTTATATGCACCTATTACGAGTTATGAACCACATACCCCAAGGTGACAATAATTGGGATTCTTTCTGGCGATTACTGTAGTTTGAGGAGTTCATGCATTCACTAAGTGCTAATGCTTTGTTCCGGTTCTCTATTAAAAGGAGGCCTTAATATCCCTTAGCTACCTTATGGACCCCGCTGCCATGGGAGGGTAGGACAAAAGATTTCATGCAAGTTCTTTTCCATAAGCATGTATGACTATATACAGAATACATGTACATTAATGAATTGGAGCTAGTTTTGTGTCGCCCTAGGTTATAATTGGTGCATGATGAATGTCATCCAACACAATTACCATCATTGATCCAATGCCTACGAGCTTTTCATATATTGATCTTTGCTAAGTTACTTATGTATGTGCACAACGCCAGCTTGACGGAATTCCTGTGAAATAAGTGCTTACAGTATTACAATCTCACTGATTCTTTTGTGCGGAGATTTGAGTATTCGGTCCATCGCAATATACATTCTGTTCTATTTAATCTCTATGAAAAATCATTTAGAATGTACCTTGAAGAATTTATTAAAGCATGCAAAAAATTCCGCAATGGGGCACTTATACTGAACCTTGCAAATCAGACTGCACTGAGTTCCTTGCTAGCATCACTATGGGTGAAACTAGAAGCATAACACAAGCTATTATAGGGAGCATTCATTTTCATGCTTTACATTATTGTTCTCTCTTCATAGGTAGATGCATCAACGGTAAACATGACTGTAGCCACGTTTGTCCACCTGATCCGAGCATTCTTAAGAGTGCGGTAATGAACAATAAACAATTTGATGCTATCGGTTGCATAATAATTCTTTAGATGGAGATTTTTATGGTGGAATTTATGCCACTCGTTTGGCCGATTATATTGGAGTACCTATAAGAAATGATGATACCCAGTTACCACCTGCTTTCCTTGATTATGCCTCTATGGAGCATTTCTAGTTTATCTAGAGGGGCGACATGCCCTTCCAGTACATACTAATCTTTAACATGTGTCGTGTTTTCCATATTACACTTCCCTCTCCTGCCTTCTTTAACTTTCAGGTAAAAGTAATATATTTCATACTTATTGAGGAGGCAAAAGAGTATGAGAGGGTGAGATAGACCGCCCGTCAGGCAGCTCGCCAAGAGGTAGCAGCTGCAATCCAATTCAACCCCCACTATGACTTTGGGTATCAGCTAGGCCAGATGTGGCCATAGACCAACTTAGGCCAAAAGCCTAACCTTCGGGGAGTATGTATTTCTCAATGACATTACATTCATATTCACACATTCATTCCAGTTGTCAGTGTTCATCATTTTCATTATATAATCTATATTAGTTTTATTTTTGCTCTCTTCTTATGTGTTTGAAAAACTTTGCAAAAACCCAAAAATATTTCTCACTTCTTTTCGATTTTTCTTTCTAGTTTAAATTAGTTGTTGCATTAAAACAAAACCGAAAAAGATTTCTCGTTCTTCTTTTGCTTGTTGGGAGCTTTCCGTGTAAATAGTTTTTCTCGTTTTCATTTTTTTCTTTCATTTCACTTTCTTCAAGAGAAAAACAAAAACTCCTAAAATATTTTAGTGTGTTTCTTTGAAATTCCTTTCTTTTCTTTGGGTCATAAGGAGAAGACAACAATGAAAATGCTGAGTGGCTCTCATATGCAATATTGTTGATCTGACGAAGAGTCCATATTACCTTGTCTTCTCCTTTGAATAAATGTTTGTAGATTCCAGCTTAGTCCATGGCATGTGCACTCTTATTATTATTCACATCATCCGGTCGTGCAAGTGAAAGGCAAGAATGATGAAAATTGATGAACTGATTGAGGTGGAGAAAAGCTGGTATGTGATACGTCTCCAACGTAACTATAATTTTTTATTGTTCCATGCTATTATATTATGTGTTTTGGATGTTTTCTATGCATTCATATGCTATTTTATATTGTTTTGGGGACTAACCTATTAACCTAGAGCCTAGTGCCAGTTTCTGTTTTTTCCTTTTTTAATGACTCCTCCTAGCATGACAACCAGTTTGTGGTTGATGGGCCCCTAGTGGGTCATCCTCATGTGATTGAGCCGGTCCATTTGGGAGATGGGTTTGTTAGCCCACTTATTCAAAATCTTGAGGAGGAGGCAATTGTTGTCAATGACCCAGTTGGCCCAATTCAGCCACTTAACTTGCCTGCAACAGAGATCTTTGTTCAGAATCTTCATGATGATAATGAGGTTGATGGTCATCTGGATGAGAACCAGCCTATGCAAGACCTTCTTGTGCCTGAACAAAACAACAATCTAGCCATTGTTCCTTACCAGCTACCTCGGCAGCCACCTCTCTTTGTTGGAGCTGCCAGGATCGTGTATGGCCCAGTTTTACCACCTGAAATGATTTGGAGGAGATCTTTTGAGTCTCTGTTGCCCTCTTTTCTGACTTCCAGTCTGCCTTGAGAGATGCCAATTATGGTTGATAGTTTTTCTCTGAAGAGATCTTGGCTGCAAGCTTGTACTGAAGATTTGCACTTTTCCCGCCCCCCTGTCCAGTTATAGAGTCAGCTACAGCCCTTGCCTCTGTTGTCCTCTCCTTCAAGGCTGGTTGCTCGCAAGTTAACATTTGGAGATGAGTCATCCAGTCTTCCCATGCAACCAGCTCCTGTTGATGATGTGCTAGCCTCAGTCACTTTTGTGGGAGCTTCTACTGGTACCAAGAAGAGAGCCAGGAAGCCTAAAGCTCTGGTGACTCCTAGGGCTGACTATTCTGACAGGAGAATGACTCACAGTGCTGCAAAGCTGAAGGGTTTCAAGCCAACTTCTGCAATTCCAGTCAAGCCTCGGCCGCCAAGACAGCCACGTGCGAAGAAGCCAAAGCTCTAGGAAGCTACTGATCCTCTGCCCAACTCCAAGGAGTCAGATGATGGCCCTGCTCCCGTTCCTATTTATGTTATGCAGAATCTTGGAGCTTCCTTGGAAATTTCACCTGAGAAATTATCTGTGGAGCAGCTTATGGCTGAACCCAAGAAGAATCAAGGCAATGATCTGCCCAATGATAAGTGAACTTTGTTTCTACATTTCAGGTAGGCAGGCCCTTTGTCCTGTCATTTATTTTCTCTTGTGTTTATTTTGTATCCTACCAGACTTGTGTGTGTGTGCTCTATGGGATCTGAGGATATCCTAAGCTACATTTGGCAATGTTCTGGTTATATTTTGTGCTAGTATTATTATGTGATACTGTGTTTGGCTCCTTATCTTACTCTGTTTTATAATGAGTACATCTTTTAATAAAGATTGGAAAGTACTCTGTTGGAATGTCAGAGGTCTCAATTCTGAAATTAGACAGAAGGCTGTGAGAGCCAAAATTGAGAAAAGCCAACGTTCTGTTGTTTGCTTACAGTAAACAAAGTGTGATTTCTTTGATCAGAGATCTATTAGGAAATTTTGGCCTAAAAGATTTAATAAGTTTGCATATTCCCCTTCCGTTGGTGCTTCTGGAGGTATTATTGTGCTTTGGTGCTCCTCTGCTCTATCTGGTACCTTGGTGGACATTCAAAGTTTTGGCATCATCATAAAATTCACTTCAAACCATAATAATCAAGCTTGGACTTTGGTTAATTTTATGGACCTTGCCAGGGTGAACTTAGATACTCTTTTGTGCACTGGTTATATCACATCCAGATCCCACAAGATGATCTCTGGTTATTTTTAGGGGATTTGAACTTCATCAGATCTATGGATAACAGAAATATGTCAGGAGGTGATATCAATGATATGTTCATTTTTACTGAAATTGTTGGCCACTTGGGTCTCGTTGAGTTGCCTTTAAAGGTAAGATCATACACTTGGTCAAACATGCAGGAGACACCTCTTCTGGAACAACTTGATTGGTTTTTTACCACACCTACTTGGACTGGGGAATACCCTAATACAATGGTGTACCCTTTAGCTAAGATTAGCTCTGATCATGTGCCATGTGTGGTATCCATTTCCACCTCTATACCCAAAGCAAGGATTTTCGTTTTTAAAACTATTGGGTGGACATGCTAGGGTTTATGGAGTGTGTTCAGCTTTCTTGGTCTGCCCCCACAATAAGGACTAGTTCTGCTGCCATTCTCACTGAGAAATTCAAAAGGTTAAGGACAGATCTTAAGAAATGGTATACAGGGTTATCCAGACTAAAACTTCTGACGGGTGCCTATAATGCTGTCATATCCTTGCCTTTGATAACTTGGAGGAGCAAAGACCCCTAACCAGGCCAGAATTCAACTTTAGAAAGATTGTTAAGTTACATCTTGATGAACTTCTACATCTTTAGTACATCTATTGGAAGCAAAGATGCACTATCAGATGGATAAAAGTTGGGGAAGAGAACTCCAAGTTCTTCCAAGAAATGACCATTGAGAGATTTAGAAGGAATTCTATATCCAGTTTAATTAATGATGATGGCTTGACTTTGTCCTCTCACAATGCTATGGTTGAGCTTCTTTGGTCTTCATATAAGGATAGAATGGGAGTTTCTTATGGGATTGATATGTTGTTTGACCTTGAGGATTTGATTCAACCTATCCCAGGTCTTGAGATTTTGTCTGAACCTCTTTCAGATGAGGAGATAAATGAGGTGTTGAAGCACCTACCCCATGACAGGGTACCAGGACTAGATGGGTTTACTGGGTTGTTTGTTAAGAGGTGTTGGGACATAATTAAGGAGGATTTTCTCAAGTTATTTTTTGACTTCTATGAAGGACACAATTCCCTACAAAGTATAAATGGGTCCCTAGCGACTCTCATTCCCAAGGTCTTATCTCCTGAGGGACCAAATGATTATAGGCCAATTTCCCCCACTAATACCTGCCTCAAATTCCTCACTAAACTGCTGGCAAACAGACTTCAGAAAGTTATTCTCACATGCATTCACAAAAACCAATATGGTTTTCTTAAGTTAAGGTCTATCCAAGATTGCATTGCCTGGAGTTTAGAATATATCCATCAGTGTCACTAGTCTAAGAGGCCAATTCTTATTCTTAAGATTTTTTGCTAAAGCTTTTGACACTGTTGAATATGATCTGATCTTGCTTATGTTGAAGTACAAGGGTTTTGATACAAAGTGGATTGGTTGGATTAAGGAACTCCTCTCTTCTGGATCTTCTTCCATACTGCTAAATGGGGTACCAGGCAAGCAGATTAATTGCAAAAGAGGTGTAAGACAAGGTGATCCTTTGTCACCCCTCCTTTTTGTTATTGCTGCTGATCTGCTGCAATCTGTGGTCAACCAAATGCTCTAGCAAGGTTTACTCTCACTCCCAATACCATCTAATGACCCAAAACTCCCAATAGTTCGGTATGCTGATGATACCTTGTTGATTGTTCAAGCTGATGAGATCCAACTGACTGCTTTAAAGAATATGTTGATTGCTTTCTCTAAATAAACTAGTTTAAAGGTCAACTTTCATAAATCTTGCATTTTGCTAATCAACATTGCACATGAGGAAGCAACCAGATTAGCTGCAATTTTTGGCTACCAAGTTGGAACTCTCCCCTTCACCTATTTGGGTCTGCCTGTGGGCACTACTAAGCCTAGAGTTTAGGATCTGGTGCCTATTGTTGACAGAGTTGAAAGGAGGCTTTCTCCTAGTTCTTGTCTGCTTTCTCAAGGTGCAAGATTACAACTTTTACAGCCAGTCCTCTCCTCTATGCCCATTTATTTCCTTCGTAGTCTTAGTTTACCAGCTGATATTATTAAACAACTGGAAAGAATAATGAGGCAGTGCTTATCGAGAGGAAACTCTGACACCCCAAAGCTATCTTTAGCTGCCTGGCCAATGGTTTGTAAACCTAAAGATAAAGGGGGCATGGGTATCATCAATATTGCTGTTCAGAAGAAAGCTTTGCTCACTAAGCAGTTACCCACGTTTTACAACAAGGCTAATATACCTTGGGTTTCTTTGATTTGGGACACTTACTATAATGGAGTGGTTCCCCATGCAACAATTCAATGTGGCTCTTCATGGTGGAGGGATATCATGAAATTAAGTGAGGTTTATAGATCACATTTTGTTATCACAATCAATGATGGAAATAGCTCTCTGTTTTGGCATGATACTTGGAACTTGGATGGATGTCATCTGCCTATAAAGGATAGATTCCCAGGACTTTTTCATTTACATTGGATGACAAGATTTCTGTCAGAGATTTTATTGATGATTTTGATATTGCCACTTATTTCCAGTTACCCCTGTCCCAAGAGGCAATGGGTGAGCTGGTAACTCTTAATGCTGCCTTACTTGGATTGCAAAGAAGCCCCAATGAACCTGATTCCTGGTCTTGGACATCTTGTAAAGGTCCTTACTCTGCTAAAAGTTATTATACTCTGGCACATGCACATCTTCCAGATGATGATCCGTGTAAATGGATTTAGAAGAGCAAATGCACTATGAAAATCAAGGTTTTTGCATGGCTAATGTTGAATGATAGGCTCGATACAAGAGATATGCTTCTTAGAAGGCATTGGAGGTCTGAGGAGGATGACAATTTATGCCCTATGTGTGTGGCTCATTTTCGTGAAGACAAAGATCACCTCTTTTTCAAGTGTACTTTTAGTACCAGAGTTTGGAACTATCTGCTGATTACTTGGTCTGTGGGGCTATCTCCTAGAGAATGTATTTTCGCTGTTAAGAGGAGTTTCAAGCACCCCTTTTTATTTGAAGTGGTTTACCTTGCTTCTTGGAGCATTTGCACTATGAGAAATGATAAAATTTTCAGGCACATTAAACCATCTTTTGGGGGATGGAAGGTCAAGTTCATTCATGACACCACTCTGCACTCCCATAGGATGAAGGATTCGATCAAGCCTCTACTCCTTCACTGCATCAATGCCCATGCCATGATCCATTTGACATGTCATACCTTGTACATTTGTATATTTTGTTTTTGTATATTCATAGGTAGGCCTTCTAAACCCCTAGATACACTACAAAAAAAAGACACATCCATGACATTTTGGGCCAAACAATTTTTTTTTCTGTCATACATATGACACTTCTATGACGATAAATGTGACAAAACCTGGTATCATCATAGATGTGGTGGGCTCCTACTTCTATGACAAAATATCATGACAGAAAATGGGCTTTTCGTCCTGGGCAGGCCGGAGATGCAGCTGCATGACATTCATTGGGCCGTCCATGACGGAAAAAACCGTGGTAGAAGTGAGGGGTAGGAAAATTTCGGGGAGTTGCTGGTTACGGTGCGAGGTCAGGGGCCGAGCGATGCGCGTTTCTCTCATACACGTGCGAGGAGTTGGCTCTAACTGAACCCGATGAGTTGGCTCTAACTGGAGCGAGGCGTTGGGCTCTAACTGAACCCGAGCAATTGCACTGCAGGCTACGCGTTACTGAACCCGAGCGATCGATCGATGGCTGTTAACTGAACCCAATAGAGTGATTCCTTCGCTACTGCTGCTAACTAAAGCCGATCGATTGGATGCACTGAGCATGGCAGGGAGGGGGGTGGTTTGGATGAACAGTGAGCGGTGGCGTTGCCTCTGGATGAATAGGACCCCGTAGTGTGGAGGGCTGGATGAACAGTAGACGGTGGAGGGGTGGCCGTGGAGGGGTGGTTGAACAGGACCCCGTGGTGTGGAGGGCGGGATGAACAGTAGACGGTGGAGGGGTGCCCATGGAGGGCTGGTTGAACAATAGCCGGTGGAGTAGCGTGCGGTGGAGGCTGGATGAACAGGAGCCCGTGGAGGCTGGAGGAGTTCGACTGTAGCCCGTGGAGGCTGGAGGAGGTCGACGGTGGAGATGAACAGTATCCCGTGGAGTCCCGTTTTGCGGTACGCCACACACCTCCCCCCCGTTTCGACCGTAGCGCTCCAACACAAGTCCGTTTCGTCCGTTTTGCGGTACGCCACACCCCTCCCGATCAATAGGACCCTCGTTTCGACCGTAGGAGGTCCGTTTCCTCCGTTTTGCGGTACGCCACACCCCTCCCGATCAATAGGACCCCGTTCCGAATGTGGCCAGTCGAACACAAGGTTGTTTCCTCTGTTCTGCGGTACACCAAGCCTCGTTTCCATCGCATGTTCCGTCCAAGCCGGTTGGCTCCCACGCGTTCCGTTGCCTCCCGATGAACACGACGCATTCCGTTGCCTCCCCATGAACACGACGCATTCTGTTGCCTCCCCATGAACACGACGCATTTAGTTGCCTCCCCATGAACACGAGCCCTCACTGTATGTATGCGCGACATGGCGTTTGAGACCCCGCCCGTATGTACACATACGTGGCCATATTTTCTTTCTTGCACCCTGGCCGCTGTACGTACGTGTACATGCTACGTGTGCGCCTCTACATCGACCAGTATGTATGTACACGTTCGCGACCAGGATGACAACGCTACGTACGCTTCGACCAAGTGGGTCCTTACTGTCAGGCACTTCCTTGCCTACGAATATTTAGCTGGTGGGTCCCAGCAGTCAGGGGCCGAATCGTTTTGGTTTTTTTTGCCCGGACGCACTTCCTTGCGTGCGAAGGTGTAGCTGCTGGGTCCCAGCAGTCAGGGGGGCGAATCGTTTTTTACCCAGACGAACTTCCTTGCGCGCGAAGGTGTAGCTGGTGGGTCCCAGCAGTCGGGGGGCGAATTGTTTTTTTTCGGACGCACTTCCATGCGTGCGAAGATGTAGCTGGTGGGTCCCAGTAGTCAGGGGGGCGAATCGTTTTTTCCCGGACGCACTTCCTTGCGTGCGAAGATGTAGCTCGTGGGTCCCAGCAGTCAGGAAGCGAATCATTTTTTTCGAGAAATACGGTGGCCCGTCCGATGGGTCCCCGCTGTCAGGTGGAGGAATAATTATTTTGCGCGTAATAAGGAGGCACTTCCTTGCGGCTGCCGTGGACCCAGCTGTCAGCCTCTCCACGTACAGTCCACGTCTGATGGAAGTCATTCGTTGACCATGTTGACCACGCCGTGCCGAGAGCACCAGGACGGTGGACGACGGCGAGGCCTAGGAAGGGGATGACGCGGAGCCGGGGAAGACGCGACAGTGGATGCACATGCGGAGAGGAGTACGAGGGTTCACTGGTTTGGCTGCGCTACCATCACCGCAGAATAACAGGGGGTGTGGGTGAGTGGAGGGATGGCCTGGCCAGCGGTGGGAGTAGTAGGGGGCGGTGAGGCCTCCGCGGCAGCACAGCCGGCCACGGGAGGCAGGAGCAGGTGACACGACCGGCGCTGCTTTGGGCGGTTGGAGCAACAAGACCAGAGGTTGAAGAAGCACGACGGCCGTTGGATGGACATCGTACGGTCACTGCAGCTAGAATCGTTTATATTGACTAAGTTGACAAAGCCCTTGGTACGTCAACTTAGTAGGCCCACATGTCAGCTTCCGAAATGGTGCGCCCCAGATGTCAGGGGGAGGAATCATTTTTTGGGCGGGTGAAGCTAGAATATCCGAGATTGAAGAGGAAGCATGGCATCCGTTGGATGGACATCCAACGGCTCCTGCTACTAGAACCGTGTGTTGACTATAAGTTGACAAAGCCTTGCATATGCGTCAACTCTGTTTTTTTAGGGGACGCGTCAACTTAGTAAGGCCAGAAGTGTGTGACAGAGAACTTATAGCCCATTTGAGATTTGTAAGAATGTGTCGCCCATTTTTGAATTCTAATGAAATTTACTACAACCCATTTACAGTTTGTAAAAAGTACAGCCCATTTCAACCAACCATTCAAAACAGAATTCAATAAACTTTCCCACATTTTGATGGGATCCGAATATTTTTATCCCAAAATTTCTAGTCAGATTAAATACAATTTCAATATAAATTTATATTACGTAAAAATCCAACGAAACATTGCGCTCGCAACAATTAATGAAATTAAAATTTTCAATATCCAAAAATAATATTTTATAAAGTAATCACTGTTTGGTGCATTTTTTATAGTTACTACCCAGTTTTTATAATTACATCCCATTTATTATTTCTTAAAGCCCATTTTCTTGTTAAGCCTAATGCATCCCTCCTAGGAAAGATTTGCAGCCCAGCGGGGCGGAGAATAACAACTTGACCTTGCCTGGGTATTCCTAAAAAAAGTATAGCTGGGCTAGCCATTTTCAGCTTGAAAAAAATTAATATCTGGGCTGGATATCTGGCCTGGGCTAGACGGGCCACAGCCCGCCCAGTTAATACCTGCAGCGATGTTTTCGTTGTTGTTCAGAGGAGAAAAATTAATATCTGGGGTAAACATCGAAAAACTCTGCAGTGCTCACACCTCAAAAACACAAATACTGCTCGAGCTGCTTGGTCCCAGCTGTCGGCCGCTTCTTGTGCAATTCTCTCGTTTATTGACTACTCCTCCTTTCCGGTTTATAATGCTCAATTCAAAAATCTCACCAATCAAGGTAGATGGCGAGTGGTGGAATACTTTTTGTAGTTTTGCAAAAGCACCTAATTAATGCTCTTGTTATCCTTAAAAAATTATGTTTATCTATGCATTAATTGCAATGCATGCATGCATAAAGTACTTGCATTGGTCAGTTTTCTCTTAATACTTGCATGCAATGATTTAATGCACCTTGGAATCTGAACATGTGATGGAAAACAACCAAATTGAGCCTTATAAAATGGAAAAACTAAAATTTTGAGATATGCCCTATAAACCGAAAAGGAAGGAGTACATAGGTTGACAACGGTGTGGGACCGTGATGTCAGGAAACCATGAGGAAGCAAAATAAATTATAATTATATATATATATATATAATAAGGAGGCACTTGCGTACATGAGGCTATCGACCTGGTGGGTCCCCATTGTCATCCTATCCAAGTAAAGTCATCTCCTCGCCCGCGCGCGCTTTCCGCCCGAAACAGTCAGCGCCGACCACCCCGCTTCCCGGTGCAGGCGATTGCTCCGCCTTCAAACGACACAAGTGTTGTCCGCCCGTCCATCTGCCGCACACATTAATGATACGCGGTTGCTGAGGCGGCTACTCCGGCGCCACACATCCGTCCCTCCGCCCGCCCACCATTTCTATATAAACTGTTGCGCCGGCCATAGCCGCAGTCATCCGCATTCGTTCCCTTTCTCCTGTCCATACCACTACTGCCCACCATGTCTTCCTCGCGCTCCAGCGCTCTTTGGGACAGGCGGACGACGGACCACAAGGAGATGGCAGCCATTGCTGCCGACCGGCTGGCCGGCAGGCAGCCGGAGGACGACGACGTCCCAATGGAGAACATGGTAGTCGACGATCTGGCGCCAACCCCCTCCTCCGAGCCATCCTTGCCGGTGCATTGCACCATGATCATCGGCGAGGCCCATGCCCAATATATGGACAGGGTGAGGCAGATGCATGAGGAGCAGTTCCGGGAGGCGTAGGCCGACGCCGCCTACAACCACCATCTCCTCCGGGAGCACCTGCAGGCGGAGGAGCAGATCACCGTGGAGCGGGCGGAGCAGGAGGCGCTGCTCGACTCGTACCGCTCCGCCCGCAAGGGCTGCCTCGAGCGCTGGCGGTACCGCATGTGGTTGGCGGAGGCTGCGGCCGCCTACAAAGAGGCTAGCAAAGAGGGTGATGAAGCAGGCGAGGCGCTGTTTGGCGAGACCGAGGACGAGGCAGAGGACAATGCCGGCTCCGACGAGTCCCCGCTCTGCTGGCGTCGACAACGCCCTGCTCCATCGAGGCCCCACGGCGCCAACAACGAGGCAGAGGACACCGCCGGCTCCGCCGAGGCCCCGCCCCGCCAACAATGAGGCAGAGGACATCGCCGGATCAGCCGAGGCCCCACCCTGCCGGCAATGTGGGGGAGGATTTCCACCGCTCCACTGAGGCGCCGCCCGCCAGCAACGAGACAGCGAACATCGCCGGCTCCGCCGAGGCCCCGCCCCGCTGCCAACGAGTCCGCGCCACACAGAAAACGAGGAAGAGTAGAACACGGTAGGTCACCGCCGCTCGGGTCCAAGTAAGGCCACCGCTGCTACCCTCCGGTTGAAGCCAAGCTAGGAGGGTTGACCATTGACGGCCGGTTAGCTTCTTGGCGGCGACGTGGAGTCGGAGAGCTGCGCTGGAGAAGAACGCTGATTCTACTTAACTGCTGGTGCAGTTGGCTGACTGACACATGGGCCCAACAGGCCACCTATCAGTTATACAACTGCACCTGCAGTTAAGTCACTGAAGCTTCTGTTCAGCTCAGCGGGACACAGGTGGGTAGCTTCGGTTAATTAATTATACCTCCAGCGCACCCCTTTTTATTTGAAGAATGTATGAAATGTAATGAAATCTGGCATGTTTATATGAAATCCGACCGTGTATGAATGAATTTGTTTCGATTAGTTCGAATTCATGTATCACTGGCATTGGATGAACATGCAAAACAATACATACTAGCATTATTCCCAGGGTGATCACTTCGTTTGCAGCAGTTTCACATGTACTCCCTCCGGTCCTTTCTAGTCTGCATACAAGTTTTGTCTGCAGTCAAAGTATCTCTACTTTGACCAATCTTATACAAAAAAGTATGCACTTTCACAATGTGCGGAGTAAAAAGGGACGGAAGGAGTACAAAGAGTTTGAGCAGCTTTTTAGCGTTTCTTTACATTGCAATCAAACACACAGGCCTGGCAATTCATAGAGAACATTCAAAACAATCGATGATTATGCATCTCAGCGACTCACATGTCAGAGGCAATATTTACTTCACAACTAAAGAATAAAGGAAAAATTGATCGACGCTGCTGACAGCAAAGGGTGTCCCATTTGAAAATATCAAACGCATATCTTGCTAAAATCAATGAGCAAAATTTGACAAGGTTTTCCCATTCCAATATATCAAATGCCTACGATTGTGGAATGGGCAGGGTTTGCCATCAGTTCGGACATTGACATGCCACCTCGTGCTAAATAAACCAGCTATTCTTTTTGTGCAGTTCCACCAAAATCAACAAAATTCACGCGTAGTTTGTATGATTTCGCCCTTATATGTTGCAACGCCTTGAACTTATGGGCACCTCCTTTCTTGTGGTGGAAATGAATGATTCGATGTATTCATGAACATTTTGTGCAGTTCCCGTTGAAATCAAGCTGAGCACCCCTGTTTGCACAAATACAAAAAAATGATTAGTATAAAGCAAACTGTACTATGAATTGACAGTTTCAACAAGCACATACATGGTCCATGTAGAGCACACTTATAGAAAAATGGAACTCACCAGAAAGAATCCTAGAACAACATTGTACTCGCGCATCATAGCAAAAAATGGAGATTTGTTAGTCCTTCTGAGCTGAAGTTAGTTTGGTGTTGTGGGGAGTAATGTAACCATCCTTGAACTGCTCCTTCTGATGAGAAGATAGACATGGCTTCTTCATCCTGGCATAATCGGAACTAGTCACTTCACGTACTCCATATTCTTTATTCAGAGGAAGATGATCCCTGTTTGCTCGAAAAAAGGGAAGGAAATATTTAAAACAACACAGATGAAGCACTTCTCAAGGACAATACCACTTTTTCATGACAGTATCTAAACAGTAGCACAACACCAATAGAGATGACAAAGCTCAATCATATGGATGAAATCAGTGGGGGAGTACCAACATTTGTCAGGAGGCTGATTGTGTAGAGCATGCAGATGAAGCACTTCTCCAGAACCATCTGTTGCTATCTACGGGGGTGGCCATGCTTACTATATACTCCTCGATTAGTTTAATGTTTCCAACATCTTCTTGTGCAGTTCCACTAAAATATATGGTATCTTCAAAGAAGATCCCTGTTTGCATAAGTAGAGATAATTACGTATGGCATCAAATTAGTGGCAAAACAATTGCTTGTTCCAGCCATAGCAATAAATTAAGATGCAAAACTATATCATTACTTGTGTCATCACAGTTCCATTGCTTCATTACAGCACCGGGAGTTGATTTTTGTTTTTCTTCTGCTTGTTCTTCCCCTTCATCACTTGGTTCAATAACAAACAAGCTTCGCCTTCAATGTAAGATTTGGCATGTGAATTAGGGAGCACAAGTATAGTAATAAACTTAATTTTCTGATGAAAGTGGCAAAATACAGGCCAACTGTTGTGAAATATCCTTATATTACCTCAATGGGATATTACGGTGCACATACAGATTGGAAGTCTTGTCTCCATTTGTGCAGTTCACTAAAATCAATCAACATTATCATACAAGTAGCACAACATATGAAAGCACACTGCAGAATCATGTGAAAGAAGGCTAGTACTGACCTCTCATGATGCGGAATTCAAACAACCCACAAGAAGAAGATTTGAACCAAATTCGCCTTAACGGATAGGAAGTAAGATCTCCTCTTGTGCAGTTCCACTAAGATCAAGCAATCAAGCAACATTGTCGGTGTGATATTTTGGTTGAACTGCACAAAAAACTGTTAAAACAAAAGTGTTTTGTGCAGTGCAACAAAAGGTCACAATGGCAACTAGGTGAAGTAGATAACCCTGTTTACACAAATGTGCAAAGGAAACAATTAGTGGTCAATAATGGTGGATGACACAGAAGCCAACAAAAAGAAGCATCTTCCTTATCTAAATGGGAAAGAAAGCAAGACAGTAGCATTTCTCAAATGGTGGCATTGATTAATATTAACATAGAGATTATATTAACAATAAAATTCGTTAAACATGTAATTTGCTTTTAACTGTGGCATTGCATCAATTTTCCAGCGGCATTATTAGAGGGTGTTTGTTTAAAGGGACATTTTGGTGTAGGGACTAAAAAAACTCCGTGTCAGTCACATCTAAACCAAACATGAGGGACTTTTAAGGACTAAAAGTGCGCATTTGGGACTAAAGAAAGAAGACCCCGAGGGAGTCTTTTTGGGACTTTTTCCAATAGTTGCCCCTGCCACGCATCGCACCTTGTTTCTATTAGTTCATTACTAGGGGTAACATGGTATTTTATCATGTCATTTAATAACCTCTAGTCCATGTTTAGTCCCTGGAACCAAGCAGGTACGGACTAGGGAGTTTTTTTTACCAAACAGGTCCTTAGATTAACAACAGCTAATGAGTTACACGGGACAGTGGACGCACCAGCACCATGTGCATCTACCGATGTACTGTGGACATGCATAGTCTGTTGCAACAAAGAACAAACAACCAAGGAGCATATTTGTGTTGGTCCCAGTTTTCTTATCTTTAGACACCTTTCCCTATGTGAGCGTAGCAAATCTAGTCCTGCTCAAACTCTACAGCCTTGTCCCTTCCTTTCCTTTTTGAAATAGTACTTTCACCCCTTCCTTTCCCCTTTGAACCACGTCCTAGATTTATGGGATAAAACTTTCCCCACTACTTCCCCCATTCCTTTCCTCTTTGAACCACGTCCTAGATTCATGCTATACAACTTTCCCCCTTCATTTCTTCTTTGAACCACGTCCTAGATTCATGCTATATACAACTTTTCCCACTACTTTCCCCCACTCCTTTTCTCTTTGAACCACGTCCTAGATTCATGGTATACATGCAGCTAGAGCAATGCATGTGGAGTAAGTAAAATATACCTTAAGGTTCTTGGGGCGTGGTTCGGTGGGCGACGCGATGGCGGCGAATAAGAAGGGGTCAGAGGCCCTCCCACGCCGCCACTGGGTGGAAAGTGAACAGTTGTGCCGGTAGTGGATTCCCTCCCTCGCCGACGGCGACAGTGTTAAGCCTCCTTCCCTTCCCGGCGGATGGATCCTGCCAGCTCTTTGAGCAGCAGTGAGGGGAGAGAGAGAGGCCAACGAAGTCTTGTTTAGATCTGGAGAGGGCGAGAGAGTGTGAAGAGAGCAACTACAAGCGCCGAGGCTCCAGCGTGTATATATATACTCGAGAGAGAGTGTGAAGCGTGCAAACCCTAGAAAACATTTTGACCAGTCAAAGAATCCTCCTGGCAAAAATTATGCTCAAGTGTAGTTATCGAACCCGAGACCTGAAGTTTGATGAGCGAACAGGCTAACCAGCTACACAACCCTCCCGTTCTGTTCAACGAGAGGAAAATAACCTTTTATACATTCGTGCATTCGTGTGACAGGCATGCCGTGTTTTTTTGTGTGTGTGGGAGTCATTAGGATTTCAATCATAATCGTGTCATGTGGCTTTGGTGGTAAGACTATCCACAATGGTGCAGAAATAATGCAGCCTTAGTCACCTTACCTCTCTCCACGTAGTACGTTGGGTCCCACCAGTCAGAGCATGAAACAAACAAATTAATAAGAAAAATTAAAAGTGCGAGCGGTGTATCTTACTACCTCACACATCTCGCTACTGCTCGGGAACACTGTCCAATTGATCCCTCTGTTCGCTCACGTACTATTTTAAGTGAATCCTTATTATAACATGCACACAAATTATGGGCACTTTTATTCGACTTAAGTCAGTGTGCCACCGTATCTCGTATACTTACTACTCCCTCCGTCTAGGTGTAATAAGTCACGTTAGAAGGTGCAACGGGACCAAGGTGCGTCCGTGTGCGTGTGTGTGTTTAACAGCATGTGTGTGTTAGAGAGTGCGACAGATCGACCTACTCCTACAGAGAGATGGTGTGTAGTGTACGATTTTAGCCACGAGAGTCGGTGCATCCTCTCGTTTCCGGGTGTATCCGTTAGGGACATGCGGACAGCTGCCACGCCCGCTCCTGACCAGCCTAGCCCACCCAAAGCCCCTCCATCGCCTGCGCGCTTCCCGCCCGAAAAGGTCAGCGCCGCTCCAAAGAATCGGTGCCGCATTCATGCCCGGGTGGAGCGGACGCGACCTCTCACTGGCGCAAGAGTGATGTTTGCTTCGTCCGTCCAACTTACTGCTGGGTCTATGTGATTTGACGGCTCATTGGTCTTTATTACTGAGGTGGTAGGACTGCTGCATGTCCCACGCTTTCGGCGAAAGGAGGTAGTAGATTACAATTTTCTCCATTCTTACAGCAGAGGAGTGCAAGAGCACTGAAAACACGTAGGCTCAGTGATTACATGGCCCACCGTGCGACACCTAACTCTTTACATAGTACTCCCTCCGTTCCTAAATACTACTAGATGAGTCCCCGCGCGTTGCCACGGAACAGCGGTATATCTCTCTGCACAAAATTATCGATTTCATAGAACTAAAGAAAATCTATAACCTCATGACAAACGTGGTAGCCAAACTAAATAAACTCCCATCATCATTTAGATCATCCCACGTAAGGAAAAAAGATCAGCCAACTCCTACTGCATAAGGCTGGTCATAGTGGGAGTAACTTAGCAAGTAACATAGTGCATTTCAAGACAGGTTTGCTTATGTGTGGCATAGAGTTAATGAGGAAGGAGGTGTTTGGAGTAACATAATATGTTACTGTAACATAACGCAACCCAAAGCAAAATGAGTCTATAATGTAATAAATGTTATCATCTATGATATTGCACTGTGAAGGTAGTAACAAAGACTAGTGTCATATGCATGACATTAGTCTAAGTTACTCCCCACTATGACTAGCCTAATGGGATTATATTTTTCTTTTTGACATGTGAATGGGACTTAAAAGCTCACTTACATGCATGCTACCGGTGCATGCTTGCATGCAGACATGTTGATGTGATTTAAAACCCACTCACATGCATGTGCCACGGTATTTCTGCATGCTTGCATGTGGCTTAGTGCGGAGCCTCTCAACATCTAGATCAGACGGCTACTATGACTGATTTACTTAATCTAATGGCTACGTCAATTTTGATGATGTGGCTCAAGGAGAGGATAGAGAATTCCTAGTGGTGGGGGCTAGCTATTACTAGTAGAGAAGTCTTTGTAGAGATTCCAGTACGTGAACTACATACGGAACAAAATGAATGAATCTACACTTAAAATGCATCTATATATTTAGGAACAGAGGAATCTCTACAAAGACTTATATTTAGGAACGGAGGAAGTACTAGTATAGTACTAGTACATACTGTAATTTATCAGCGAGATAAAATTGTACAATGCTATGAAGCTTCCAGCTCTTGTTACATGTATCTTGCGTCCAAGGTTGCCTGTTGCAACATTTCATCAAATACAAAGGACACTAACATGCATGCTATTGCATCTCAATGATTGACAGATCATAGCAAATATGTACTCCCTCCATTCCAAAATAAGTGTCTCAACTTTGTGCAAACTTTAGTACAAAGTTGTACTACTACTAAAGTTGACACTTATTTTGGAACAGAGGCAGCTGAAGAAAAAATGATCCATGCAGTCCCTAGCCCTTGAACCGTGAACCCTGACCAGGCTTTAATTTGTTGGCAACGTTTGAGCTTCCTAATAAATGAAGTTTGCAACCTTTTGACCATCGGATCATTTTGTGCAGTTTCACCAAAATTGAGATGAGCATCCTTGTGGCAAAGAAATCGAAGAAGCGTGATTAGAATAAGATTACTGGGACTAGTTGATGAGAGATAAACTCATCACAAATACAGTACGTAGAGGCCAGTAGAGGTATCAGGTATGTGCAGGGCAAAGAAGTAGAGAAATATCCACAAGGAGTGATGTGGGCAGCTGGAGCAGTGGTGCAAGCCGGCTGTAAAGGGAGTTGTACCTGAGGGACGTAGCTCAACCTTGAGGAGGGTGGCGGGAGGCGGCAACTGCCCACGTCGCGGTAGTGAGAAAGGGACGAAGGCAACCTCACCGGCTTTGTGAGAGAGAACGACGGGGACCCTTGATCGGGATATGTCGACAGTGGGTTTTCGCTGTCGGCGACGGTCACCACATCTACACTAAGCATCCACCCCTTCCCCCAGCGGACGTGATCCGTCGGGATGTTAGAGATGTGGCCACCGTTGTTTTGTGTGAGAGAGTGTGAAGAGAGCAACCCCAGCAAGCAACCGTGTAGGCTGGCCCATCCCGACTATGTATATAGTGGAGCGGTTTCCTTTTCTCTCCATATGAACCTATCATATTGCGTACGTGCCACTGAAGAAAAAAAATTATTTATAAATGATGCAGCACCTACTACTCGTTCTCCTATAACCTTGCGCTTGGCATCTCCAAAATATTAACCTTATGATTGGCTCTTCGCCTCTTCGGGAAGTCGAGCAATAATGGTAGTGCAGTATATATCGTTCTGGCTATATGAGACCGAATGAATTGCTGCACGTCCACCACGTGGGCGAGGGTCGAGGGGCGAGGGAGAGTGCTACTCCCTCCGTCTAGGTGAGTAAGTCATCTTAGGCTGTGCATCGTGACCAAGGAGGATAGAAAAACGAGAGACATTAATGTCTATTTGCTAATTAATAGTATTGCATGCAATGAACTAACCACTGCATGTCGTGTTTGATAGTCTCAAGTCATTAAAAGCATGCACACCCTCATCTCTTATTGGTTGATATGTCAAGAAACAAGAAACGAGGTAAAAGTTAATGCACCGCGCCTAAGTGTTTTGGGATTATTTGGTTTTCGTAAGATGACTTACACACCTAGACGGAGGGAGTACTACATACGGAGCAAAATGAGTGAATGTACACTCTAAAATACGTCTATATACATCAGTGTTTGGAGTATGTACTAGTAGTTCATATTGAAATCTACTAAAGGACATATATATTCCGAAAAATATGATATAATCTCTATAACCAAGGTAGTAGGGACGAGGAGTAAATGGAGGGAGTAGTAAATTTTTCTCCTCGTCCTGCGAGCCACCGCGCGCATGGGCGAGGGAGCGGGCGTAAGGCGGAGCAAGCTTCACCTCATCCTGCGAGCCACCGTGCCCGTAGGCGGGGGAGACTGCATACTAAGCAAGCTTCTCCTTGTTCTGCGAGTTGACGGGACACATCAAAAGTACTCCAGTGTATAGAGCCTTGCCTCTAAGGTAGGCCCCACATGGTTTGCCTCTTTTTTTAATTTAACATAACGCGTCAAGTCGCAATTTGTTTGTTCACCCGTGGTAGATGATCCCCCCTCCACCAAGTGGACAACCAGTACACGTGCCAAATTACCATGTGGGCTGCCTTTTTCGTACAGAAATGAGCTCCACCGTGTACTCGTGCGGGTGTGGTTGGGAAAGAGACGGGAGTACGTGCACCGTGCATGCAACTCTTCTCTTCGTGCATGTCCCCCACCTACGTGGGTGTGTGTGAGAGATACAAACCGCGTTCGTAAGTATTTTTTGTTTTGTGGTGGGGGTGGGGGTGGGGTGGGAGGTTGATTTCATGAATTATTTGTGGGAATATGTGTCGATGACATGTCAAACAAAATTTTGCATGCAATGTGTGTGAAATGGAGGCCTATCCATATCATACATAGAGGGTCGGGCAATCCACGAGAAGAGAGGGAGGGGTCATAGCTATCGATAGATTCGAAGAGAGGATCAAGTGGGTGGGTGCGAGCTCAATGAAGAGAGCCATCGAAATTGTGTGTGTGTGCAAGTCAAAGATATAGGGCGACTGGCCTACCGGATTGTTAGAGGGCAGATGTCAAATTTGTGTGTGGCAGAGAGACATGACTAGAGCACTTGATGTATCGGTGTGTGGGGGGGGGGAGGGGGTGGGGTAGGCAGAGGCCTAACTATAGAGGTAGAACGACTCGTATATGTGTTGAGAAGGAGAGACCCAGCTATGTCTTGAGGGAGATCGGTCGACATCCATACATAACTGAAGGACGGGAAATATGATGGGACAGAGAGAGAGGAGAGAGAGAGAAGGAGGGAGAGGGAGAGAGAGGGGTAGAGTGTTGGATGGGTGATGGAGTTGCTTCTCGGAGATGTTGGGAGAGGCCTACTAGACAAACTGAGGGTGGAACTGCAATGTTATCAATAAGAGTGGGGATGTGTTTCTGTGTGTGCCTGTGCGTGATAGATCTGTCGGGACGCATCCATGGATGATGAAGGGGAACCATGTGTTTGGTAAGCAAACCTAACTAGATCGGTAGATCAATTGTTGTTTGTCAGAGGAAGGGAGAGACACAACTAATGAGATAGATCAATCGATGTGTGGGTAAAAACGAGTTATAAGGACCTAGCTGGCTATATGTATAGCGAGAGATCGGTCGGTGTATGTCCATTTGTTAGAGGCAAATAAGGCCCAGCGAGACGGATAGACAGAGAGAATGGAGCTAGGAGGTGGTGCGAGAGGCCCAACTACTACCTAGATAGGGGGAGGAGTGTGCGGTTGTGAGATTGATGAAAAGAGGGGCGAGAGTTTACACCTGTGTCTAACCATATGAGAGACACGAGGCAAGGACACATAAAGGAGGAGATTGAAGTTGTGTGTGTATGTTGTAGGCAGGCATCGCTGGAGAGGTTTATCGATCGGTGTGTGTCGGAAAGGAGTTGTGGAGACTCTGGGAGAACGACCTAAAGAAAAAAAATGAATGTGCCCGGTGGATAGAATGCTGAGGGAGGGGGAGGGTGAGGAGGGCGTGTGCATGCACGAGAGAAAGTTAGTGGTAGCTACAAAGGTTAGAGGATTGTGTGGGTGTAAGAGACTAACAAAGATCATAATTTGATATGAAAGCGGATTCATATATTTGAATAGGAGATCATAGTGTTTTAAACATTGCATGCATGAATATAGCGGTGATACACGTGTTGTGCACATGTTATACCATAATGTGATAATGCATGGCGTTTGCAACTCACAGCTCAATGCCGAACAATCTAAACCATACTATACATCAAACAGTCTCACATTTTATTTGAATTTGTGATAATGTGCGGCGTTTGCAGCTTACAACTAAATATCGATCAATCTAAACAATACTATATATCGAACATTCTCACATTTTATTTGAATTTGTGGTAATGTGTGGTGTTTGCAACTCACATCTAAATACTTGTAGGCGTAGGGGGCGAGGCACCATACATAATGTGATAAACACATTATACATATGAGACATGGTTTAGATTATGAAGATCTAGCTAGAGCTAGAAATGTAATGTGATTTGAAATCAAAATAAAGTGGATTCAAAAAATCTAGTTCGAGTTCATATAGTACACATAGTTCATATGTAACTCGAGACTAATCATGTGGTGTGCTGTGAAGATAATACACAAACGATGGTTTAACTTGACAATAATGATGATTGTAGATCTTATTAAAACAGAGAAATGAATTCAAATGCTTTGACTTCACAACAATCATTACTGTAGATCTTATTCAAATTTAGTTCATATTGAAGCGGTAGTATGTACGTTTGGAATGCACTAAAACATTCATTTGAGTAGTAGGTTGCATGCATTATACACGTAGCGAAATATTGTAATTGAACATAACATGAATTCAAAGTTTTGAATGACATTTGTAGTGCGCATTGATTTGGTACAGTACACGTTAGGCTTGTCCGGAAATTTCAACCCGCGCCTTGTTAGCTCGAAATATTTAAGATATATCTTTGTCTCGTTGTGCTCCGACAACTCCCTCCATCTCAACCCGCGCCTTGCTATTCCGAAATTACAACGCGCGCGAAAACTCCCACCTCCTATGAAATCCCGACATGTGAAATGCCCGTGGTACCCCTGAACCGAAAGAACCGCCTCAAATCGGTGGGGGGGGGGTACTTTCGTAACTTACCCCACATTTCGAACAAGCGCGTCTCTAAGCCATGGTTCCCCACTGCCATCCCATCCGCCCACCCATTCGTACACTGAGGCCGCGAAACCCGCGACGAAACCCCACACCCTGCTCCGTCCGCCACCCAGCCGGAGCCTCTTCCCCGACGATGTCGTCCACAGCAACACCTCGACGTCCCTCATCCACCGTACCGGATGAGGATCCGTCATCGATCTCATCATCTCGCCGGTTCAGCCACCCCGTCCTCCACCTCCAAGGAGCTTCCCCGACGTTCCCCTCGTCTTTCACGCCACCTTCATTCCCACACCGCCGTCTTCACCTGCACCACCGGAAGAGCATCATCATCACCGTTTCCTCGGATGAAGCTGCGGCCTAATCGACGCCACCAAAGTGGTTGTGCACTAATCGCCGCATTTTCTTCTTGATTCGATTTCAAGGTGCTGCTGGTGCTTGGTCCCAAGCCGAAACGGCGCGGCTCCATCCACGGAGGCGTCGCCGGTCACTTCCTCCACGGCGTCGCTCCCTCAGCGGCGACGTCCACATCAATAGGAGCTGCTGCTGCTTTAGCTCTCACTCGCACTGCTGCTCTGCTCTTGCTCTCGGTCCCCGGCCTGGTCTGCTCTTGCTATTGCTCTTGCTCGCGCTGCTGCTCTTGCTCTTGCTCTTGCTTGCGATGCTGCTCCGATTTGGCTACACTTCAGTCGACTGAATCGACTTTTGGGTCAGTCAATTTTCAAGGGGTGGGCTCGTCGGGGTGAAGGAAGAACCAGCCGCAGCGGGGAGGGGGGCTCGCCGAAGAGGTACCCTACTATCTATCTTAGGGTTCAGGATGGGGGCGGTGGTCGCCGACGGCGGTGGGGCGTTGGCGGGGCGGTGGCGTGGGGATCGCCGGAGAAAAAGCTCGGCACGGGGGGGCCTAGAGGGATGGCCGGGGCGGCGGCGGACCGGCGTTGGGGAGTGTTTTCAGGGCGGGCGGGGCGGCGCACCGCCGGCCGCGGGCGATGGGGGCTGCTGTTTGGCCGGTGATGGCTGGCAGCTCAGGGGGTGGAGGTTGAAAATGAACTGCAGGCCCTTGATTTCGTATCCAACGGCTGCAAAATCGACTGACCAGAGATGAAAAAGTCAGTCGACCGACATGTAGCCTCACCTTGCTAGTGCGTTCAGTTTCGACAGAAAAATTCAGTTTCGACAGCAAAATTCAGTTTCGACAGTTAGGTTCAGTTTCGACAGCTAAGTTCAGTTTTGACAGTTAAGTTCAGTTTCAACAGTTAAGTTCAGAGATGAGCGGCTGATGTATTTTACATCTAGCACTTTGTGGTTATGTATTTTACGTCATGTATTGGAGATGCAATTAGAATTCCACTCAGGTTAACGTTGTTCATTGTCTCTCTTGTCCTGCTTCAGCCTCGGCGTCGTACAACTCACCGGAGCTGCTCCAACAACGAAACCCTCCATCACAGCGGAGCAGTACCTCGGGCTCCATCTCCAGACGCCTAAGATCTTCTTCCCCTCCTCCGATAGCAAAGTCAGCCGGAGCATCCTCACCGGCCAACCCAATCATGCTGAGATTGACATGGCTTCGCCAAAGAGGTTGTACACTTGTTGCATCTCTTTTTTACTCTACATGTTATATATATTGTCCACTGAGCACACGGATTTGTTCCTTTAGTGTCTCCTTGAAAGAAAAAAATGTAGGAATTTTAATTTTCACTTGTCCTCCTTTTCAAATTCCTATTCATGAAGCACAAGACTAAGAGATAGTAGCATAATAGCATTATAAGCGTACATTTTCTTGTGGTTTGACTTAATCTCACCTTGCTTCTTTGCATCCTGTGATCTTCCAATTATTGTGAAACAAACACCTAGATTGGCAGAAATCCTGTGTTTTTAAATTCTCTGTTTTGCACATGCATTACTATGCTATTCCTGTCTATTTCCTATCCCTGCATTGTTGGAATCCTCCAATTCAAACGAGCCCTTATAGAATTACTTCTGTTACAGATAGTTGTCAAAGAAAACCTTGTGTGGTTTGTCCCGCTCCTGCTGCGCTGTCGTCCACCCTAGCTCAGCTGCTCCAACGATAGAAGGGTCCAGCACAGCAGGGATCCGGCCTCTAGACTGTCTTTCGCCGCCTCAGATCTTCTTCCTCGTTGCTGGCAGCCATGAAAACTGCATTACCATCATCAACCGAGCAGATGACCTCGAGGACTACACGGGTCCGCAAGAGAGGTCGCACTCTTTCGTGTCTGCTTACGTTATGCATTGCTTAATATTACATGCTACTTTATCGTCCTGTTCACCGATTAGACTCTGAGTCAGCTCCAAACTAATGGTCAAACTTGAGTTTTTAAATGGTTGTGGGGTACATATCGGGGCCGCTATCAATAGTATCTATCTACTATCTGATTAATCTCCGGTGTCTACTATGAGTTTCATGTTGGGTGGGAAACAAACAGTAAAGAAGCCATTATCTATATTTTTTAACTGAAGCCATTATCTGCCTGCTATTATTGGTTTTGGGTCTATCCACAGGTTGCTACCATCATTCTGGATTTCTGCATGCACTCCTTACATAATCTCACTATGTTTTATTCCTATGCATGACAGTTATTGTAAACAATGGAACTGAACATGTAGAGCAAAAGAGACGAGCCTTGCGTGGCAATATAATTTCATGCAGACGTCGCTCCATGGTAGGCGCAAAGGCAGCCCCCCTCCACGCATTTCGGATTGTAATCGAGAGGAAGATATCTGTTCTGAGGGGGATTCAGAAGGAGAAGATAACTCTTATTTACCCCTGAGGTCTTCTCTCTAACTTGGCATGCTGATGTTGGTTATATCATGCATATGGTGTCTTGCATTTTTTTGAAAGCTGGGGACAGTGAGGGAAACCCCTCACTGACTTTTTATTACATCTCAAAACACATGATTACAAGAGAGAGAGGTTACATGGTGGGACAGAGTAGGAGTCCTATACAACAAGGGTATAGGGGGAGGGGTCTAGACTAAGCTAATCACCCTATCAACAAACGACACTAAGGTCTCTTTGATCCTATGTCTCATCATGCCAAAATCTAGTTTGAATCTTTTGGCCCACCCATCAACGGTCGGCGTCACCCCTCTAAAATGTTTGTTGTTTCGTTCCTTCCAAAGGCTCCATGAACCAACAATGAAGATATCCATGAACATGGGCCCGACCCACGAGCTTCTGGTTGCATGCAAGAGTTGCACTCGATTGCCCTGACTTGGCCAAGTGATCCCCAACTTCTCCCAACAAGCCAGACTGAACTCACACTGAAAAAACAGGTGTTCCACAGTTTCCTCGGGCGGCCGGCGGCAAAGAAGACACGTGTAGTCATCATCCCGCAGCTTCATGTATTTTCTTTTGAGCAGCCCACGAGTGTTTAGTCTGTCCGCAAGAAGCAGCCACCCAAACACCTTCCATTTGTTGGTGCACTTTGTTTTCCAGACCCATGCAAACGCCTCATTCGCTACCTCGTGCCGAAAGCAGTGCAGGTAGAACTTGCTGGAGGCGAGCCCCTTTGAGCCCCAAACCGGACGCCAAGCATCGCTTCCTTCGGTGAGCACCAACGAGGACATGGCGGTTTGCAGGGCTTCGAGCTCATCCCTAGCTTGAGTTGATAGAGGCAGGTGAAAGTTTTGACCGAGTGTGGGCGAAGTCAAGAGCCCTTGCATGGAGGCATCATCATGTTTAGCGAAGGAGAACAGCCGGGGGTGGCTGTCGGCTAGAATGCCACCATGCCAATCTTCTTTCCAGAAAAGGGTCGAGCTCCCGTTATGCACCTCAACGGTCGTGACGCCCCTATAAACAGGAGCCAGGCTCATGACATCTCTCCACCAGAATGAGTCGCAGGTGTCCAAAGCATGCAAGACCAAACCCTCGTAGTAGGTTTCCCAAACGAGCTCAACCCACGGAATCTCCATGCGGTTATAGAACTTGTGCAGCTGCTTGAGCAACAGGCCCTGATTTTGGATGTTCAGGTCGATCACGCCGAGCCCCCCTTTGTGTTTCGGTCTGCACACTAGGTCCCAGGCCGCCAGGGAGACAGCCTTTAGGCCATCGTCGGTGTTCTTGGCCCAGATGCAGTATCGCCGCAGCTTATCCAAGTGCTCAAGGATCTTTGGTGGCAACCTGATTGAGCACATCGCCTAGATCGCCAGGGAGGTGATCACGGAGTTGACCAGTGTCAACTTTGAGCCCAGATCAAGAAGTGAGGCAACCATAGAGAGCTTGCGCTCAACCGATGAGACAAGAGGCATGAGTCCATGACAGACGGCCGGGCCGTGCCCATGGGCATCCCCAGGTATGTAAAAGGCATAGAGCCAACCGAGCAGCCGAACACCTGCGCCAAACGCAAGGTAAAGTCTGCGGCCATGTTGACAGTGATAAGCGTGGACTTCTGAAAATTGATCCGCAAGCCCACCGAGGACGCATAGTCCTGTAGGATGGTTTTGATGGTACCAGCCTGAATCTCATCAGCGGGCAGCACCAATATTGTGTCATCGGTGTACTGGATCACGGGGTAGTCCTCATTTCTGGCGGGGATGGGCAGCTGGATGGCACTGGCACTGTATGCGTCGTTGATGGCCGCTTGCAACAGATCAGCCGCGAGCACGAAAATAAGAGGAGAAAGCGGATCACCTTGGCGCACACCACACAGGCAGAAAAACTGTCTCCCCGGCGTCCCATTAAGGAGAACAGAGGATTTAGCTGACGAGAACAGGCATTTAATCCACCCAAGCCATCGATCATCAAAGCCCATACACTTCATGATTTCCATCATCAGGGCATGTTCGATCGTGTCGAAAGCTTCAGTGAAGTCTAGCTTCAGTATCTATGGTGTCTTGCATTGCTTACTTTATACATCAAATATGTCATCTGCTTAGTTTAGACATCCTTTGTGTGAATGCCATCTGTTTAGTTTATTCATCATTTATATGAATTATGCAACGCCATCTTGTTTAGCCAGGCATCATATATGTGAATTTTGCAACGCCATCCTGCTTAGCCAGCCATCTTATATGGAAATTATATCAGGCCATCCTTTTTTTTCGTTACATATTATGTTTGTCAACAATGTTAGTACATTCAACTGCTCTTCGTGTGCATCAGCCATTTGACACGGTGATGGCAAATTTTGGAGTGAAAACAAGGTCTTCTGAGCAGACTATGCTATCTGACGAAGCGCATATCTCGCTGGTTACAGATAGCTCCTCAGAGGAGGATTCAAAGATAGATGACCAGTCCTATCCCCCACCCCCCGAGGTGTATGCTCTAACTTGGTAGGGTTATGTTGCTCATATCGTGCGTATGGTGTCTCACATTGCTATGTCATTTGATTAGTTTAGACATGCTTTGTGTGAATGCCACCTGTTCAGTGTCTAATTACCATATATGTGAATTATGCATTGCCATCTTGTTGCAAGACATTATATATGTGAATTATACAATGCTATCTTGTTGAAAAGGCATTATATGTGTGAATTATGCAATGCCATGTTGTTTAGCCAATCATCATGTATGTAAATTATATCATGCTATCATTTTTTTGTATTACGTGTTCCATTAGTCGACAACGTTTGTATATTCAACTACTCTTCCTGTGCATCAGCCATTTGAAGCGGTGATGGAAGTATCTGGAGTGAAAACAAGGTATTCAGAGCAGACAATGCTACCTGCTGAAGCAGACATCTTGCTGGTTACAGAGAGCTCCTCATAGGAGGATTCAGAGACTGATGACCAGTCCTATTTCCCCCCTGAGGTGTATGCTCAAACTTGGCAGGGTTATATTACCCATGTCATGCATGTTGTCTTGCATTGCTTAGTTTTTACATCATATATGGATTGCCATCTGCTTACTTTCTTACTATATAAATCATATATTTGAATTATATCATGCCATCATGTTTACATAGTACATATACATCATCTATCTGAATTATGGCATGACAACCCATTTAATAAAGACATCATATAGTTATATCATCTCATCATGTTTAGTGTTTACAGTCATCATATTTAGAATTATGGCATTCTATCTATGAATGTATGTGAATTATGGCATGCCAACCTATTTAATAAACACATTATATAGTTATGTCATGTCATCCTGTTTACATAGTCTCATATTTTGAACTATGTCTTTTCATCTTTTTTAGTTAGCCATCATAATGTGAAATTGTGTCATGATATCCTGTTTAGTTAGCCATCATATATGTGAAATTGTGTCATGCTATCCTGTTTGGTTAGACAACTTAAATATGAATTATTTCATGCCCTATTTTATTCCCCACTATCCATTGCACTTGTCTATCATACAATGTCTATACTTTCAATTACTTTTCTTGTTTATCAGCCATTTGAATTGGAGAGGATGATGGCAGTATCTAAGGGAGTAACAACACGGTCTTCAGAAAAGATAGTGCTACCAGTTGATGTAGATAGAACCACGGTTGTACTTGCCCAAGGACCAGATCCACCACACATAACCCAGACTCTCGCAGATTGTACCCCTACCCAGTTGGACAGAGAACCAGCTACACCTCTTCTAACCCCAACCCCGGCACATAGTAACCCAGTTCCAGTTGACACAACACCGTCTCCACCACAGAGCACCCAAACACGAGCAGTTAGTAAGGGAACTGTAGTGCCCAAAGCACGAGGACCACCACTCCGAATCCCAACTCAACGCTTAAAGGAGAAGAAGATTTGTTCTCAGGTCAGGTTCTGTAGCTATGGTTCATACTCCTTTGCTCTTGCATTACTGTATTTACTCATACCAACTATTTTCAAATTTGAAGGATGGAATTGAAACTCCAATGGCGCAAAAGGTATGTTTTAAACCCGTTTCTTTAACTGGTTTGCTGTTGTAACCTGCTCTATGTTGATTTTAGTTTCAATTGAATAAACAGTTATGTTCTCATGTCATGCACATTATAAGTGTTGTTATTGCTCTATAGTTACCCACACTTATATCCTGTCTATTCTGCTTTGTCTTGAAAAAATATTGTTTGAACTGTGTCTCTATCTTGATTTGGCAACAAAAACTATAATGATATAGACCGTAAAGTGACCATGGTACATAGATATATGTTTGTTTCATGATGTTATCCTGTCCACTTTACTACTGAACTCATTACCAAAATGAGTTTCATATACAACATGGTAAACATGTGATGTGGCTGCTTGTTTCTCTTTTAGAATGCGGACAAAATATTTGAGAACAGTATCGCGTTATCCAATGGTAAAGGAAGTAATGCAGATAAGGTTTAAGATAGTGAGACATCCCTGTTGGTCTCCAAGAAAGCTGATAAAAACTATCTTGACGACAGTGAGGGAAGCCAAAAGTCCTGTCTTGATGTAGTGTTCGAGTTACTGGCCACTACTACTGGCAAAAGCTGTTCGAACTCACTGCCTGAATCAGTTCGTCTTCTTGAGTCTCAACTTCAAGTTGGAAGACATCGATCAGATGTGCTGCGACAGGAAGCTGAAGGACTGAGGAAGTCCCTGCAGAATTTAGATGCATATTTTCTGGTGCAACAGCAAGCGCTGGAGGATTTAAGCGCCAAACAAGAGAAAGTTAATAAGCTTGCTGTGCATCTTGCCAGCATTATGGGTACCCAGGATATTGTTTCTTGAGATCTTCTGAAGTGGTTTCAGTTCTGGATTTGTTTTGCTGCGGCGTTTATTTGTGCTGGTCGCCAACTTTGACAACCAGTGTATATGATATGCTGCTTTGTTCCCTATATTTGCACTGGTGGCGAACTTTGATGCCCAGTGGATGTAATATGTGTAACAACCGTGATAGCCTAGCATAAGTTGCTTGCTTATTTATTTCCTTGTTGTCTTGTTTATTTGTTTGCTTGTAGTCAGTGCAGTTCTTTTTACAACTAGGCCACAATAACCATGGGCTAACATTTACTGTAGTGACACTGGGCCTTCTACGGGTCGTAGAAACAGTGGGCCTTCTATGGGCCGTAGAAACAGTAGGCCTTCTATGGGCCATAGAAACAATGGGCCTTCTACGGGCCGTATAAACAATGGGCCTTCTACGGGTCGTATCATCAATGGGCCTTCTACAGGCCGTAGAAACAATGGGCCTTCTACGGGCCGTATCATCAATGGGCCTTATACGGGCCGTATGACCATAATGGGCCATTGTTAATAGGCCGTATTTGATGATGCTATGAAAATGGCCCAATGTATTAATGGGCCACAAATGGGCCGATGTAACCACAGGCTGAATTTGGCCCACAAGAATAAAATGACAGTAACGGGCCGTAAGTAAACGAATGCTGGAAATGAGCCCAAGAATAAATGGGCTCTGAGAAGGCTGAAAGATAACATTTGCTAGAACGGCCCAACTGAATAACGGGCCCTTAATGGGTATAAAGTGATATACTGTTCATTACAGGCCAGTTTCACCACGGGCCGTTAATGGGTGTAAAGTGATACACTATTCATTGCGGGCCAGTTTCACCAAGGGCCGTTAATAGGCCAAGAGTTACATAGGGCCTCATATGGGCTGAAAGACGTCATGGGCCATACATGGGCCAGAAGTGAAAACAGGCTGGAATCATATTGGATGTCCCAGATGAGGCTACTGGGCCTAATTCGGATAGGGCGTAACGGGCCTTGGGTTAGCAGGCTGTAAATGGGCTATATGCGAACAGGCCGTTAACAGGCTTTCCATGGGCCGGCCCGCCACCTTTTGACCAAGTCAAACGGGCCAGCCTTTTCACAGGAATGGGCCTCTATTGGGCCGTGCCACGTGTCGATGTATCATAGGCGCCTTCTGTCCAATGAGTGGATGATATCTGTCCCAACGGTGAGTCGACACGTGTTTCCTCCATCCAATGATGATTTTACACGTGGAAAATCCCCATTGGTCGGGGCTGTTAACGGGTTATCGGATCCAAAACCCGACCCGATAGCTTAACGGCGTTCCTCTACGGTGGATGCCACGTGTCGGTCACCCTTGACGAAAGCACTTCTGTGACAAGCGATTTATCTTCATGGAAGTGGACACTTCCGTGATGATAATTTTGGTAATGTCATTGAACACTTCTACGACAGCACAGGTATGACTATCTTGATTCTGTCATAAATTTGTCATGGATGTACATGCATGACAAAAAACACGACCTACTGTGACAAACATGTATCATCACGGAAGTGTATTTTTCTTGTAGTGATAGCTTCCTTTCCTTCCCTTTTATATATTTGTTGGAGACTCTTCTTTTTTAATAAATGGTTGCGGGGCTTTTGCCTCACAGTGTTCGGTCAAAAAAAGTTATTCTTTTTTATCAATCTATTGGGCTATTCATGTAAGTGTCACAAACAACCCTAGAGTTCTTACTAAAATAACATCACATGACACACATCAATCAAACCCTAATGTCACCTAGATACTCCAATGTCATCACAAGTATCCGTGGGTCAATTATACGATATGCATCAAACAACTTCAGATTCATAATATTCAATCCAACACAAAGAACCTCAAAGAGTGCCCCAAGATTCCTACTTGAGAAACAAGGACGAAAACGTGCATCAACCCCTATGCATAGATTACCCCAATGTTACCTCAGGAATCCATTAGTTGAATGCCAAAACATACATCAAGTGAATCAATAGAACACCCCATTTTCACCACGGGTATCCCATGCAAGACATACATCAAGTGGTCTCAAATCCATAATAGTATTCAATCCGATAATAGTGAAACCTCAAAGGTAAAACTCAATTAATCACAAGAAGATAGAGGGGGAGAAACACTATATGATCCAACTATAATAACAAAGCTCGCGGTACATCAAGATCGTGCCAAATCAAGAACATGAGAGAGAGAGAGAGATCAAATACATAACTACTGGCACATACCCTCAGCCCTGAGGGTGAACTACTCCCTCCTCATCATGAACAGCGCCGAGATGATAAAGATGGCCACCGATGATGATTTCCCCCTCCGACAGGGTGCCAGAACGGGCTCTTGATTGGGTTTTCATGGCTACAGAGGCTTGCGGCGGCGGAACTCCCGATCTAGGTTTCTTTCTGGGGGTTTCATGATTTATAGGAATAGTTGGCGTCGGTTTCACATCAGGGGGGTCCACAAGTCAGCGACAAGGTAGGGGGTGCGCCCTAGGGGGTGGGCATGCCCTTGACCCTTGTCATTGACTTGGGACTCTTCTAGCCCAACTCTTTTGCTTCGGGGGCTTCTTCTGGTCCATAAAAAGTCACCGTAAATTTTTTAGCTCATTTGGACTCCGTTTGATATTACTTTTCTGTAAAACTCAAAAACAAGGAAAAACTGAAACTGGCACTGTTAGTCCCAAAAATAATATAAAATATCATATAAATGCATATAAAATATCCAAGATGGATAATATAATAGCATGGAACAATCAAAAATTATAGATACGTTGGAGACGTATCAAGCATCCCCAAGCTTAATTCCTGCTCGTGCTTGAGTAGGTAAATGATAAAAACAGAATTTTTGATGTGGAATGCTACCTAACATATTTATCCATGTGATATCTTTATTGTGGCAAGAATATTCAGATCCATAAGATTCAAAACAAAAGTTTAATATCGACATAAAAACAATAATACTTCAAGAATACTAACAAGGCAATTAAGTCTTCTCAAAATAACATGGCCAAATAAAGTTATCCCTACAAAATCATATAGTCTGGCTGTGCTCCATCTTCATCACACAAAATATTAAAATCATGCACAACCCCGATGACAAGCCAAGCAATTGTTTCATACTTTTGATGTTCGCAAACCTTTTCAACTTTCACGCAATACATGAGCGTGAGCCATGGACATAGCACAATAGGTGGAATAGAATATGGTGGTTGTGGGAAGACAAAAAGAAGGAGATAGTCTCACATCATATCAACGGGCTATGGAGATGCCCATCAATAGATATCAATGTGAGTGAGTAGGATTGCCATGCAATGGATGCATTAGAGCTAGAAGTGTATGAAAGCTCAAAAAGAAACTAAGTGGGTGTGCATCCAACTTGCTTGCTCATGAAGACCTAGGGTAATTTGAGGAAGCCCATCATTGGAATATACAAGCCAAGTTCTATGATGAACAATTCCCACTAGTACATGAAAGTGACAACATAGGAGACTCTATATCATGAAGATTACGGTGCTACTTTGAAGCACAAGTGTGGTAAAAGGATAGTAGCATTGCCCCTTTTATCTTTTTCTCTCATTCATTTTTTTGGGGCTCTCTCTTTTTTTGGCCTCTTTTTTTATTCATTCGGAGTCTCATCCCGACTTGTGGGGGAATCATAGTCTCCATCATCCTTTCCTCACATGGGACAATGCTCTAATAATGATGATCATCATACTTTTATTTACTTACAACTCAAGAATTACAGCTCGATACTTAGAACAAAATATGACTCTATATGATGCCTCCGGTGGTGTACCGGGATGTGCAATGACTCAAGAGTGACATGTATAAAAAATATGAATGGTGGCTTCGCCACAAATACGATGCCAACTACATGATCATGCAATGCAATATGACAATGATGAAGTGTGTCATAATAAATGGAATGGTGGAAGTTGCATGGCAATATATCTCGGAATGGCTATGGAAATGCCATAGTAGTTAGGTATGGTGGCTGTTTTGAGGAAGGGTGTGGTGGGTTTAATGCACCGGCAAAAGTTGCACGGTACTAGAGAGGCTAGCAATGGTGGAAGGGTGAGAGTGCATATAATCCATGGACTCAACATTAGTCATAAAAAACTCACATACTTATTGATAAAATCTATTAGTCATCAAAACAAAGTACTACGTGCATGCTCCTAGGTGGATAGATTGGTAGGAGAATACCATAGCTCGTCCCCGACCGCCACTCATAATGAAGACAATCAATAAATAAATCATGCTCCAACTTCGTTACATAATGATTCACCATACGTGCATGCTACGGGAATCACAAACTTTAACACAAGTATTTCTACAATCCACAATTAGTCACTAGCATGACTCTAATATCACCATCCTCATATCTAAAAGCAATCATAAGGAATCAAACTTCTCATAGTATTCAATGCACTTTATATGAAAGTTTTATTATATCCCTCTTGGATGCCCATCATATTAGGACTAAATTCATAACCTAAGAAAATTACCATGCTGTTTAGAGACTCTCAAAATAATACAAGTGAAGCATGAGAATTCATCAATTTCTACAAAATAAAACCACCGTCGTGCTCTAAAAAGATATAAGTGAAGCACTAGAGCAAATGACAAACTACTCCAAAAGATATAAGCGAAGAACAATGAGTAGTTGAATAATTATGTAACTATGTGAAGAATCCTTCTCATAAATAAAATTTCAGATCTTAAGTACTTTATTCAAATAGTAAGAAAAATAAAATAAAATGGCATTGCAAGGATAGCACATATCATGTGAAGAAGCAAAAACTTAGGCTCAACCAAAACCGACTGATAGTTGTTGAAGAAGACAGGTGGGATGTCTACTGGGGCATCCCCAAGCTTAGATTCTTGAGACTTCTTGGAATATTAACTAGGGATGCCTTGGGCTTCCCCAAGCTTGAGCTTTTGTGTCTCCTTAATTCCTCTCATATCACGGTTTCCCTAATTCTTAAAAACTTCATCCACACAAAACTCAACAAGAACTGGTGAGATAAGTTAGTATAAATCCATGTTAAACCTTATCATTATCTACTGTAGAAAATCACTAAAACTATAATTTGACATTGCATACTAAACTCTGCATATTTAACACTACTATACTCAAATCGAATCATTAAACAAGCAAACATATGCAAACAATGCAATCATAACAGCAATCTGTCTAAACAGAATAGTCTGTAAAGCATGCAAGAGGAATCATACTTATTTAACTCCAAAAATTCTGAAAAATTACCACAATGTAGATAATTTGTTTTTACTCATTGTGTAAAATTTTCACAATTTTATCACGTTCTGACTGTTCACCAATATTCAAAACATAACAGCAAACTTTGTGTTTTCAAACAGCAACATATAGACGTGCAAAATAAGCATGGTAACGGATATACTTGACCTTTTTATTGAAATAAAAGATGCAAAACATTACTCTAAATATCATAAAGCATATCATAATAAAAGAACATGACGCTCCAAGCAAAACTCATATCATGTGGTGAATAAAAATATAGCCTCAAGTAAATTTACCAAGTTGTGTATTGTGAAGTTCTCAAGTTTTGGGTAAAGATTCGATAAACTATCGAATAAGGAGTGGCAATAGCCTAAGATTGCGGATTCCCAAGGCACCCCAAGGTAATATTCAAGGACAACCAAGAGCCTAAGCTTGGGGATGCCCCGGATAGCATCCCCTCTTTCGTCTTGGTTCATCGCCACTAGGACGTGGGAGGGAGCCCCCATGATGCCCCAAGGCCACTCTCAGGAGACTCCGGGGCGTGTACAGCCCCACTCATTATTATGTGAGAGTGTCACGAGTGGAGACCTTCACAGGTCGGAGCCTTGCTTCACAGGCCGGAGCCTTTCTTTAGGGGTAGAACTTCCGGAGGTGCTGGATGTTCCAGGCGTTCTGGATGGGGACCCCGTCCTGTGTCTCTAGGCGCGCCACGCCAAGCCTAGAGACACTGGCAACCCTAAACGGGCCCTCCCACATGGGAGAGAGCTTGTGCAGCCCCTCCCTGGAGAGCACCCGCCTCAGGACGAGATCACCCACCTCTAACGTCCTGGAGCGGACGCTGCGGCAATGGTACCGCCGCAGCGCCTGCTGGTACCTCGCTGCCCGGAGCGAGGCTTGACGACGGCGTTCCTCCCCCAGTACGAGATCCATCCTCTGTGTGGCGTCCTGTTGCGTTTCTTCGAATGCTAGGACCCGCGTGGAGCAATGCCTGACCTCATGAGGGAGAACCGCTTCTGCTCTGTAGACAAGGAAGAAGGGCGTTTCTCCTATTGGCTTGGTCGTGGTGGTGCGGATGGACAACATCATGGACTGCAGCTCGTCGAGCCAGCCCCTGCCGTAGGCCTCGAGCTTCTTCTTGAAGGTGCGGGTATTGAGGCCCCTCAGGACCTCTGCATTGGCCCTTTCACCCTGTCCATTGCTCCATGGGTGTGCTACTGAGGCATAGCAGATCTGCGTTCCAAGGTTAGCACAGTATGTTTTGAAAAGATTGCTGGTGAACTGCGAGCCATTGTCGGTGATGATGCAATTGGGGACTCCAAATCGGCTCACGATTCCCTTGATGAACTTGACGGTTGATCCTGCTGGGATGGTGTGCATAGCTTCTACTTCTGCCCACTTGGTGAACTTGTCGATGGCGACGTAGAGGTATCGGTAGCCTTGTGGCGCCTGAGGGAATGGCCCCAAGATGTCCAGCCCCCAGACCGCAGCTCAATCCCCTGTTCCCTGGAGATGCACCGCAAAGAAATGTCATTGGGCCTCCTGCGGTATAACTCACCGTCCTTGATGCAGTACGCGGTGACCTGGCAGGCCACGCGCTCGGCGTCCTCCTCCTTCTCTGGTAGAGTCCCCTGAAGCAAGTATGCCTTGAACTCCTCCGTCCAGCACCCCTCCTCAGGCTCAAGTGCGAGAAGCAAGTGGGCTCCTGAGGGATGACCACAGGCTGGAGCTCCTGTCTCTGGTGCCCGTGGTAGGTCCTCCTGAGGTGGTGCTAGAGTCATGACGTGCGGAACCGCAGATGGCTTGAAGAGCCGCTCCTCAAACACCCCTGGCTCCTGAGGGAGCCTGCGAGAGGCTCTTTTTGCAATGTTGTCTGCTTCCTTGTTCGTCCCACGCGGCACATGCTGCAGCTCCACGCCCATGAACCGCTTCTCCATCTTGCGCACCTCTTCTAGGTATGCCTCCATGTGTTCATCCTTAGGCGTGTACTCCTTGTTGGAGATATTGACGAGAAGTTGAGAACCGCCTTTGATGGCGAGGCGCTTTACCCACAGCGTGGCCGCAGCCCTGAGCCTGGCGACCAAGCCCTCGAATTCTGTGATGTTGTTGGAGACCTTCTCGCCCCGCTGAAAGCAGAGTTTTACTGCATAGCAAAGTTTGTCCTTGGTGGGCGAGATGAGGATGGCCCCTGCCCCTGCACCTTGCCGAGCAAACGCCTCGTCGAAGTACATGACCCATCTGTCTGGTTCTTCATCTCTTGGCAGGAGGGAGCAGGCCTCACCTTCTCTGTGATCTGGAGCATCGGTCCATTCGACCATGAAGTTAGCGAGGTCCGCGCCCTTGATGACCCTAGTGGTACTGAACTCGAGATCAAATGCTTGAAGCTCAATGTTCCATTCAGCAACTCGCCCGCTGCGTTCGGGCTCCGGAGCACCCTCTCTAGCGGGTATGCTGAGATAACCTTGATGGGGTGTCCTTGAAAGTAGTGGCGCAGCTTCCTGGAGGCGACTAGAAGTGCGAGCAAGAGCTTATGTAGCATGGGGTATCGTGCTCGGGCCTCCCTCAGTACTGTGCTGACGAAGTAGACGGGGTGCTCGATGAGGGAGGAGGCATTAGAAGAATCTTGTTCTTCACGGGGGATCAGGTCTCTTTTGTCCTCATGAGGCCTGTGCTCCGGAGCCTCGATGGCCATGAGGTCACTCGTAGCCTCAGGAGGAATGTCGGCCACTGCGCCGGCAGAGACTTCAGATGCCTTCCCTGGGGTGCGCTGCACTTCGCTTGCTGGTTGCGCATCCTGCTGCGGCTTCTTGACTGGGTGCTCCTTCCTTAGCGCTACCATGGCGGCGCTTGCTGAGTGTGGGGTTGCTACCAGATAGAGCACCAGGGGCTCAAGAGGGCGCGGTGCTACCATCACGGGCGGACTGGTCAGATATCTCTTGAGGTCCTGGAAGGCTGCGTCTGCCTCGGGGGTCCACTCGAATGGCTCCTTCCTTTTCATCATCTTAAAAAACGGGAGGGCGCGCTCCCCCAACTTGGAAATGAAGCGTCCAAGTGAGGTTACACAGCCAGCCGGCTTTTGCATCTCCTTCAGGGTCTGCGGGGGTTTCATATCTTCTATTGCTTTGACCTTTTCCGGGTTAGCCTCGATCCCTCTGTGTGACACCAAGAAGCCCAGCAGCTTGCTGGAGGGGACCCTGAACACACACTTCTTGGGGTTAAGCCAAAGATCCACCGTGCGCAGGCTGGCGAATGTCTCTTTCAGATCTCCTACCAGAGTCCTGGCCTCCCGAGACTTCACCACTATGTCATCAACGCAGGCTTCCACGTTTCTCCCAAGCTACGAACCCAGGGCGATGTGCATCAACCGCTGAAATGTTGCTGAGGGAGTCCTGGATTAGGGGGTATCTGTAATGCCCCGGTTTTGATGCGCCAGGTGTCTGCCAGTTATTCGCCTTCGTTTCCATGTCGTTTGCTTGTGTGTTGCATTTTGCCATGTCATCATGTGCATTTCATTTTTGCATACGTGTTCGTCTCATGCATCCGAGCATTTTCCCCGTTGTCCGTTTTGCAATCCGGCACTCCTATGTCATCCGGCGTCCCCTTCTTGCCTCTCTTCATGAGCGGGTGTTAAACTTTCTCGGAATGGCCCGAGGTTTGCCAAGCGGACTTGGTATACCATCGGTAGACCGCCTGTCAAGTTTCGTGCCATTTGGAGTCCGTTTGATACTCCAACGATTAACCGCGTAGCCCGAAACCCCCCTTTCTCTTTGCAGCCTAACACCCCTCCAAAGTGTCCCAAAACCCATCTAAGTCTCCTCCATGCTCTCGGTCGTTCGATCACGATCGTGTGGCCGAAAACGGCTCCTCATTTGGACTCTCCTAGCTCCTTCTACCTATAAAAAGGCATCCCTCGTCCATTTTTGCAATCAAACCCTAGATCCTACCTCCTCTGCGCCACCGGACATGTCCGCCCGGTGGCCGGACGCGTCCGCCGTCCCGCAGCCACCTCACCCCGGCCAATCCGGCCTCGCCACCTCAGCGCCGCCGCCTCCCTCCACCTATCAGCCGCCGCCACGTCAGCTCGCGCCCGCGCCCTCTCTCTCCCCACCGCGCCGCGGCTCGCCGGGCCCATCCGGAGCCCGCCCGGGCCCAAGCCGCCGCCGTCGCGACCCGTCTCCCCGCCGCCCGGCGACTTCGCCGCCGCGCCGCCCCGAGTGCTCGCTGGAGCAGGAGCTCCCGCGCCGCCGCGCCGGACCCTCGCCCGCGCCCGCCTCGGTCCCTGCCGTCGTCGACCTCCGCCTCCGCCGCCGAAGCCAGCTGGTCCTGCCGCCTCCTCGCCTCGTTGCCTGCACCCACCGGAGGGGCCGCGCCGCCACCCTGCCGCCCCACGCCGGCATCCCTCGGCCTCCCGGCCGCGCCGCCCGGCTGCGCTGCCCGTCCCCGCCTCTTCACCAACCTCGCCGTGCCTGCCGCCAGCCGGATCCGGCCGGATCCGGTCCGGGGCCATCTCCCCGTGCCGCCCTCGACCTCCTGCGGCCATCTCCGGCGATGCTCCGGCCATCCTCGCTTTCCGCGCCCCGATCTGGATCTGAAAACGGGGTTGACCCTGAAATTTCGCCTATCCCAGATTTTCAGCACTATCATGCCATGTTCATCGCATCATATCTCCATGCATACTACTCCGTTTTGTACGTGTAATAAGTCAAATTGTTCGTCTCAATGAGTACTTTATTTCATTCCATTTCATCATGTTAATTTGAGGTCATCTAGCTGCCTGAATCATCGTTGCAAGAGTGCTTCATAATGTTGTCTGCTGTCTGTTAACAGAACATGCTCATTTGTCATTTTTGCCATGATTGATGTGTGCATCCTATGAGGTTGATGTCTACATGTGTTTTGAACTATGCCATGTCTTCTTTACAGATGTGCTTACCATGTATTTTTGTGATCAATGTGGTGACTAGCACAAGCATGCAAACTAGGCATCGTGATGTTGCTAATTTTAGTCCCTGTTCTGCTGTTATTTTGATGCCATGTAAACATGATGCTACAAAGAGATACATGCATATTTTGAGATACTTCAGTAAGGATGTTTTGAACATATGGTTATTTTCTATCCATTCAAGCCCCTGTTTGCAATTATGGAGTAGTCTAGCATGTCATTTTCGTGCTCTACTTTTGCTACAAAATGTTTCCTGGCAGATTGTTTACATGTTATTCAATTTTGCCAAGGTTGTTGTAGTTGATCCTTGCATTCCATGAACTTTTTCTTGCCTTGGTTTGTTTCATAAACATGTCTTCTTGCTGATGCTATGCTTATCTTGTCATGCAATGACTTGTGGTGAGTGAATCGAGCTTGTTAAGTAGGGTACTTGCTGTTACTGTTTTGCTAGGCTGAATCTGTTATTTCGTGATGCTATGTAAACCTGCTGCTAAAAATCATTCTATGCATAATCTGGAGATGTTCACCAAGGGTGTTTTGTTCTACATGTCATGCTCTATCCATCCATGCCCCTAGTTGCATTTATAGCTTGCTGTAGTTTGTTGTAATCTTGCTCTAAAGTTGCTTAATAATGTTGCTGTCAGCCTGTTAACATTAAGTTCAGTTGTGGCCATGATTGTTGTTAGTGATCCATGCACCCTATGAACTTGCTCTTGACATGCCTAGCTTCATAAACATGTCTTATTACTGTTGGGTGCCTTGCCATGCCATTTATTGCTCTGGTACAAGCTCACCAACATGCCTACTTATTGTTGTTCCTGCCATGTATGAATCTGTATTATAACTTGCTATGTTTACATGGGTGCCATCATATCTTCTGATGCTTTTTGGCTCATGGTCAGTAAAGGACATTTGATCTATGCATTTAGTAGTTTCATGCTGTGCCTTTGTTTGCCATGATAAGTTCCTGTAACATATTGTTTGATAGTTCTGAACATTGCAACCTGATGTTATTTTCTGCAAAGTCTGAGCTGATATTATTTGCAATCTTGCCATGTGTGTTTGAGCATGTTCTAGTGATTTCTGGAGATAGCTCAGTGTTCATGTTTTGTTATGCTTTACCTGTACATCATGACCATGCCTTTTGTTTTCATATTGAGGTGTTGTAGCATATTGTTGTGATGCTTGCAATATGCCTAGTTGCTGTTTTGGACAGATTGTTGCTATAACTTGTATAGTGTGTGTGTTGAACCGTTGCTCCGTTTTGAGTGTGCTCTATATGAAACTTGCTTAGAATTGCATGTAGTTCCATATTATCATGTTGCATCCATGTTTTTGAGGTGTTTGCTTGATGTTTGTATGCATTCTGCATCAATGCCATGTTTAACTTGTTTTGCTCATATCTTCTAGGCCGTAGCTCCAAATCTAATGAACTTTATATGTAACTTGACTAGAATCTCGTGTAAATCATCTTGGTGCATTTTAACTTGCTGTTTAACAACTTGAACATAAGGATTATTCAGATCTGGACCAACTTCGAAATTTTCATATGAGGACTTACCGGAATTGTTATATGTTGTTCCCGGCCTCATTTAAACTTGCCTTGATGTGTTGCTCTTGTTTGCATCATCTCTTGCCATGAGTAGCTCCATATAGCTTTGTCACGCATCATGCTTGTATGCATCATGACTTGTTCATGTGCGGTGTGTTTACTATGTTGTGTGCTTCTTCTCGATAGTTCCCCTTTTCGTTGCGATCGTGAGGATTCGTTCGTCTATGCTTGGTTCGGCTTCATCCGTTCGTCTTCTTCATGGACTCATTCTCCTTCCTAGCGGGATTTCAGGCAAGATGACCGCTACCCTGGATCTCACTACTATCATTGCTATGCTAGCTGCTTCGTTCTATCGCTATGCTGCGTTACCTATCTTTTGCTCATCAAGCCTCCCAAATTGCCATGAACCTCTAACCTTTGACACCCTTCCTAGCAAAACATTGCTTGGCTATGTTACCGCTTTTGCTCAGCCCCTCTTATAGCATTGTTAGTTGCAAGTGAAGTTGAAGATTGCTCCATGACGGACAGGATTATGTTGGGATATCACAATACCTCTTATATTATTAATGCATCTATATACTTGGTAAAGGGTGGAAGGCTCGGCCTTATGCCTGGTGTTTTGTTCCACTCTTGCCGCCCTAGTTTCCGTCATACCGGTGTTATGTTCCCGGATTTTGCATTGCTTACGCAGTTGGGTGATTTATGGGACCCCTTGACAGTTCGCTTTGAATAAAACTCATCCAGCAAGGCCCAACCTTGGTTTTACCATTTGCCTCACCACCACCTATATTTCCCTTAGGAGTAATTAACCCAAGGGTCATCTTTATTACAGCCCCCCCGGGCCAATGCTTGTCTAAGTGTTGGTCCGAGCCAGAGCCACTTGCAGCGCCATCTCGGGGAAACTCGAGGTCTGGTTTTAGTTGTACGTAGGTTTCATCCGGTGTTGCCCTGACAACGAGATATGTGCAGCTCCTATCGGGATTGTCGGCGCATCGGGCGGTCTTGCTGGTCTTGTTTTACCATCGTCGAAATGTCTTGTAAACCGGGATTCCGAGTCTGATCGGGTCTTCCTGGGAGAAGGTATATCCTTCGTTGATCGCGAGAGCTTGTCATGGGCTAAGTTGGGACACCCCTGCAGGGTATAATCTTTCGAAAGCCGTGCCTGCGGTTATAGGCAGATGGGAATTTGGTAATGTCCGATTGTAGATAACTTGACACCAGATCCAAATTAAAACGCATCAACCGCGTGTGTAGCCGTGATGGTCTCTTCTCGGCGGAGTCCGGGAAGTGAACACGGTTTTTGGTTATGTTTGACATAAGTAGGAGTTCAGGATCACTTCTTGATCATTGCTAGCTTCACGACCGTTCCGCTTGCTCTCTTCTCGCTCTTATTTGCGTATGTTAGCCACCATACTTGCTTAGTCGCTGCTGCAACCTCACCACTTTACCCCTTCCATTCCCTTTAAGCTTTGCTAGTTTTGATACCCATGGTAATGGGATTGTTGAGTCCTCGTGGCTCACAGATTACTACAACTACAGTTGCAGGTACAAATTATGCGATGATCATGACGCGAGAGTGATGTTTGCTTGTCTTGGAGTTCTTCTTCTGCTTCTTCTTCGATCAGGGGATAGGTTCTAGATCAGCAGCCTGGGCTAGCAGGGGTGGATGTCGTTTGAGTTTCTGTTTGTGTTTCATCCGTAGACGGATGATGCTCTAATGTATTGTGATGTTGTATTCGTGTGGTATTGTATGCCTCTTGTATGTATCCCCATCTATTATGTAATGTTGATGTAATGATATCCACCTTGCAAAAGCGTTTCAATATGCGGGTCTATCCTTGGTGGGACCTTCGAGTTCCTTTTGGATAGGGTCGCATATTGGGCGTGACAAGTTGGTACCAGAGCCTCGACCGACCCTAGGAGCCCCCTTGATTGATCGTGTAGTTTGGCCGTTGTTGAGTCTAGAAGAAAACTGTTTTCGGAGTCTAGTTATATCGGGGAATAGGAATTCTTTTTAATCCTCAGCCCCTTCGTCGCTCTGGTAAGGAATCTTGACGTAGGTGTTTTGAATTACTCCTCTTCCCCTTCAAATTTTTCTTTAGGATCGCGCAGTTGGTTTTCTGATCGTTGGTTCTCAGCTCTTTTCATCTGGTGCATTTCGCGTCAAGTTGACTCGAGCCTCTTCATCTTTGCGTTCAATTCTCAGTTGTTTTCTTTTCCCACCCGCCCTCCCTTCTTCTTCTTGGAACTGGAGTACGTAATCGAGTATCCATCCTACTCGTGCGAAGTTTTTGCTCTCTCTCTTCAATGATTTCAACCGGTGTTTTCTCTTCAAGATATTCATCGGTTTCCCCTTCCAAGTTGCCTTTGTTTTCCCGCCCTCCCACCCTCTTCTTCCCGGAGCTTGAGTATCTTTCGAGCATCAACTTTATTCGTGTGGAACCTCTTCAGTCTTTCGTAAATTGTTTCAACCGGTGAATTCTTTTTTGTTTGACAATCTTCATCTCTTTTCCAATGGATTCAATTCCAATTTTCGGGTTGATCATATTCTTTTCCTCGGCTCAAGTGTTTTCCCTGCTCGTTCTCCTCTCGCCAGTTTATCCTTCCGGAGTGCTCAGGACATCTCAGGAGATTTGTTTGTGTTCCAATTAATTCGAGGTTGTCACCTCATTCGAATATTTCAATTGTTCCGGTGCATCATCTACCTCTTCAACAATCCTTTCCAACGGTGTTATCTCTTCAGTGGGCCCTAACCCACAGGTCTTTTCCCAGGATCTTACCTGACTCTTCTATTTTCCCGGAGTTATTCTCAAATTCTTTTCAAGTCTGACGTAAGAATGAATTTCATAAGTCAGTTGCCTTTCCAAGATCGATTTCGAATCATTTAATTGTTGGCTCAACCTCTCTACTTTTCAATCTCCCGGAGTATCTCAGTAATTTTGGTGGTGTTTACCATCGTCAATTGAAGATCGAAGAAGAGTTTTCCTCTCAATCTTGTCCATTCTCTCGAAGATTCGCGGTTCTAGCTTCTTGTTATCCTATCAAATTATTCTATTTGTCAAATATTCCTTTTCTTACCCATCCAGAGTATGTCAGAAGTTCTTTTCCTGTTTCTTTTCACCGGAGGCCATCATTCCAGTTATCGTTATCCAATTATTCCGGTGCTTCGTTCAAGTGTTTGTTAATCAGCTCATGATCTCTGTGTTCTTTTGCATCTAATCCCCTCTAGCTTATTTGTTCTTCTAAGTTTTCTCGGTGATTCATTCTCTTTCATCAGTCATTTTCGAATTCTTACGATGGTTCATTCAGATTCTTTTTCCTTTGTCATCATATTAATTCATTCGTTCTTTTCAATCCAACCTGTGGTTCATGAAGACCTTCTCAAGTTTGCAACATGTCACTTCTCAATGCTTTTTCAAGAAGAATAAGTAGTATGAAAAATCCATTGCTTGTCATCAATTTAATTTGATGAAGGATAAGCATACAATAAATCTTATTCTTATTTTCCTCAAGGTGATTAATCCCTTACTTCGGAGTTTGTTCGTGAGGAATAAATTCTAGTTCCAAGTGGTTTCATCTTTTCTTTCCCGGAGTTCAAAATTTCCTTGGCCATTTCGTCGGAACCTCCATCTAAATCACCGCAAGGCTCATCTTATTCTTTATTCCTTCATTCTATCTCATCATCGTTTTGTCAACGGAGTTCTTCCTGGTGGTTCATGATGATTTAATTCATTCTTTCAAGAGTTCATCAAGGTTCTTGTTGGCGGAGTTCAAGTATCTTTTCTTCTCGCGTCTCGAAGTGCAATTAATTCTCCATATTCTTTTGAAGTGGAGTTTTGCATTTCTTCGTTCTTCTCAGCTATTTATCTTTTCCGCTTGTGGACGGTTATCAGCTCATAAATTTTGAGATGTTTTCCATAAGTCCACATCAAGCTTATTCTTTCATTGTTGATCTTCTCAACAACTCCAGTCAATCCTTCCTTTTAAGTTCTTTTCATTCAATTTCTCTTTCAATTCTTTCCGGAGGTCTTGTGTCATGTCTTCATCAAGTATCATTCTATCCTCTCAAGTTCTTGGTCTTTTCTTTCCATGTTCAGCCGGAGTGCTGCCTAAATCCTTTCAGTCTTATTCGTTTCTTATCTCGTTCTAACTAGAGTGGTTTCAGAGTCTATCTGATTCCGTGAGCCTTCGATTCTCGTCGTTCCTCTCTTCTTCTTGAGTGCTCTTGATTCTTTGCTTCTTCTCTTGAGTTTTTGTTTCACCTCTTCCTTTTTCCCTTCTGTCTCGGTCCTAAGATCTCGGGACAAGATCTCTTGTTAGTGGAGGAGTGTTGTAACGCCCCGGTTTCGATGCGCCAGGTGTCTGCCAGTTTTTCGCCTTCGTTGCCATGTCGTTTGCTTGTGTGTGGAATTTTTCCATGTCATCATGTGCATTTCATTTTGGCATACGTGTTCGTCTCATGCATCCGAGCATTTTCCCCGTTGTCCGTTTTGCAATCCGGCACTCCTATGTCATCTGACGTCCCCTTCTTGCCTCTCTTCGTGAGCGGGTGTTAAACTTTCTCAGAATGGCCCGAGGTTTGCCAAGCGGCCTTGGTATACCACCAGTAGACCGCCTGTCAAGTTTCGTGCCATTTGGAGTCCGTTTGATACTCCAACGATTAACCGCGTAGCCCGAAACCCCCCATTCTCTTTGCAGCCCAACACCCCTCCAAAGTGGCCCCAAACTCATCTAAGTCTCTTCCATGCTCTTGGTCGTTCGATCACGATCGCGTGGCCGAAAACCGCTCCTCATTTGGACTCTCCTAGCTCCTTCTACCTATAAAAAGGCATCCCTCGTCCATTTTCGCAGTCAAACCCTAGATCCTACCTCCTCTTCGCCACCGGACATATCCGCCCGGTGGCCGGATGCGTCCGCCTCCCCGCAGCCACCTCACCCCGGCCAATCCGGCCTCGCCACCTCAGCGCCGCCGCCTCCCTCCACCTATCAGCCGCCGCCACGTCAGCTCGCGCCCGCGCCCTCTCTCTCTCCCCACAGCGCCGCGGCCCGCCGGGCCTGAGCCGCCGCCGTCGCGGCCCGTCTCCCGCCGCCCGGCGCCTTCGCCGCCGCGCCGCCCCGAGTTCTCGCCGGAGCAGGAGCTCCCGCGCCGCCGCGCCGGACCCTCGCCCGCGCCCGCCTCGGTCCCCGCCGCCGTCGACCTCCGCCTCCGCCGCCGAAGCCATCCGGTCCCGCCGCCTCCTCGCCTCGTCGCCCGCGCCCACCGGAGGGGCTGCGCCGCCGCCCTGCCGCCCCGCGCCGGCGTCCCCTCGGCCTCCCGGCCGCGCCGCCCGGCCGCGCTGCCCGTCCCCGCCTCTTCACCAACCTCGCCGTGCCCGCCGCCGGCCGGATCCAGCCGGATCCGGTCCGGGGCCATCTCCCCGTGCCGCCCTCGACCTCCCGCGGCCATCTTCGGTGATGCTCCGGCCATCCTCGCTTTCCGAGCCCCGATCTGGATCTGAAAACGAGGTTGACCCTGAAATTTCGCCTAAGTCCCAGATTTTCAGCATTATCATGCCATGTTCATCGCATCATATCTCCATGCATACTGCTCCGTTTTGTGCGTGTAATATGTCAAATTGTTCGCCTCAACGAGTACTTCATTTTATTCCATTTCATCATATTCATTTGAGGTCATCTAGATATCTGAATCATTGTTGCAAGAGTGCTTCATAATGTTGTCTTCTGTTTGTTAACAGAACATGCTCATTTGTCATTTTTGCCATGATTGATGTGTGCATCCTATGAGGTTGATGTCTACATGTGTTTTGAACTATGCCATGTCTTCTTTACAGAGGTGCTTACCATGTATTTTTGTGATCAATTTGATGACTAGCACAAGCATGCAAACTAGGCATCGTGATGTTGCTGATTTTAGTCCCTGTTCTGCTGTTATTTTGATGCCATGTAAACATGATGCGGCAAAGAGATACATCCATATTTTGAGATAGTTCAGTAAGGATGTTTTGAACATATGGTTATTGTCTATCCATTCATGCCCCTGTTTGCAATTATGGAGTAGTCTAGCATGTCATTTTCGTGCTCTACTTTTGCTACAAAATGTTTCCTGGCAGATTGTTTACATGTTATTCAATTTTGCCAAGGTTGTTGTAGTTGATCCTTGCATTCTATGAACTTTTTTCTTGCCTTGGTTTGTTTCATAAACATGTCTTCTTGCTGATGCTATACTTATCTTATCATGCAATGACTTGTGGTGAGTGAATCGAGCTTGTTAAGTAGGGTACTTGCTGTTACTGTTTTGCTAGGCTGAATCTGTTATTTCGTGATGCTATGTAAACCTGCTGCTAAAAATCATTCTATGCATAATCTGGAGATGTTCACTAAGGGTGTTTTGTTCTACATGTCATGCTCTATCCATCCATGCCCCTAGTTGCATTTATAGCTTGCTGTAGTTTGTTCTAATCTTGCTCTAAAGTTGCTTAATAATGTTGCTGCTAGCCTGTTAACATTAAGTTCAGTTGTGGCCATGATTGTTGTTAGTGATCCACGCACCCTATGAACTTGCTCTTGACATAGCTAGCTTCATAAATATGTCTTATTACTGTTGGGTGCCTTTCCATGCCATTTATTGCTCTGTGGTGAGTGGTACAAGCTCACCAACATGTCTACTTATTGTTGTTCCTGCCATGTATGAATCTGTATTATAACTTGCTATGTTTACATGGGTGCCATCATATCTTCTGATCCTTTTTGGCTCATGGTCAGTAAAGGACATTTGATCTATGCATTTAGTAGTTTCATGCCATGCCTTTGTTTGCCATGTTAAGTTCCTGTAACATATTGTTTGATAGTTCTGAACATTGCAACCTGATGTTATTTTCTGCAAAGTCTGAACTGATATTATTTGCAATCTTGCCATGTGTGTTTGAGCATGTTCTAGTGATATCTGGAGATAGCTCATTGTTCATGTTTTGTTATGCTTTACCTGTACATCATGACCATGCCTTTTGTTTTCATATTGAGGTGTTGTAGCATATTGTTGTGATGCTTGCAATATGCCTAGTTGCTGTGTTGGACAGATTGTTGCTATAACTTGTATAGTGTGTGGGTTGAACCCTTGCTCCGTTTTGAGTGTGCTCTATATGAAACTTGCTTAGAATTGCATGTAGTTCCATATTATCATGTTGCATCCATGTTTTTGAGGCGTTTGCTCGATGTTTGTATGCATTCTGCATCAATGCCATGTTTAACTTGTTTTGCTCATATCTTCTAGGCCGTAGCTCCAAATCTAATGAACTTTATATGTAACTTGACTAGAATCTCATGTAAATCATCTTGGTGCATTTTAACTTGCTGTTTAACAACTTGAACATAAGGATTATTCAGATCTGGACCAACTTCTAAATTTGCATATGAGGACTTACCGGAATTGTTATATGTTGTTCCCAGCCTCATTTAAACTTGCCTTGATGTGTTGCTCTTGTTTGCATCATCTTTTGCCATGAGTAGCTCCATATAGCTTTTTAATGCATCATGCTTGTGTGTGCATCATGCCTTGTTCATGTGTGGTGTGTTTACTATGTTATGTGCTTCTTCTCGATAGTTCCCCTTTTCGTTGCGATCGTGAGGATTTGTTCGTCTCCGCTTGGTTTGGCTTCATCCGTTCGTCTTCTTCATGGACTCGTTCTTCTTCCTAGCGGGATTTCAGTCAAGATGACCGCTACCCTGGATCTCACTACTATCATTGCTATGCTAGTTGCTTCGTTCAATCGCTATGCTGCGTTACCTATCTTTTGCTCATCAAGCCTCCCAAATTGCCATGAACCTCTAACCTTTGACACCCTTCCTAGCAAAACATTGCTTGGCTATGTTACCGCTTTTGCTCAGCCCCTCTTATAGCGTTGTTAGTTGCAAGTGAAGTTGAAGATTGCTCCATAACGGACAGGATTATGTTGGGATATCACAATACCTCTTATATTATTAATGCATCTATATACTTGGTAAAGGGTGGAAGGCTCGGCCTTATTCCTGGTGTTTTGTTCCACTCTTGCCGCCCTAGTTTCCGTCATACCAGTGTTATGTTCCCGGATTTTGCATTGCTTACGCGGTTGGGTGATTTATGGGACCCCTTAACAGTTCGCTTTGAATAAAACTCATCCAGCAAGGCCCAACCTTGGTTTTACCATTTGCCTCACCACCACCTATATTTCCCTTGGGAGTAATTAACCCAAGGGTCATCTTTATTACAGCCCCCCCCCGGGCCAATGCTTGTCTAAGTGTTGGTCCGAACCAGAGCCACTTGCAGCGCCACCTCAGGGAAACTCAAGGTCTGGTTTTAGTTGTACGTAGTGTTCATCCGGTGTTGCCCTGAGAACGAGATATGTGCAGCTCCTATCGGGATTGTCGGTGCATCGGGCGGTCTTGCTGGTCTTGTTTTACCATCGTCGAAATATCTTGTAAACCGGGATTCCGAGTCTGATCGGGTCTTCCTGGGAGAAGGTATATCCTTCATTGATCGCGAGAGCTTGTCATGGGCTAAGTTGGGACACCCCTGCAGGGTATAATCTTTCGAAAGCCGTGCCTGCGGTTATAGGCAGATGGGAATTTGTTAATGTCCGGTTGTAGATAACTTGACACCAGATCCAAATTAAAACGCATCAACCGCGTGTGTAGCCGTGATGGTCTCTTCTCGGCGGAGTCCGGGAAGTGAACACGGTTTTGGGTTATGTTTGACGTAAGTAGGAGTTCAGAATCACTTCTTGATCATTGCTACCTTCACGACCGTTCCGCTTGCTCTCTTCTCGCTCTTATTTGCGTATGTTAGCCACCATACTTGCTTAGTCGCTGCTGCAACCTCACCACTTTACCCCTTCCATTCCCTTTAAGCTTTGCTAGTCTTGATACCCATGGTAATGGGATTGATGAGTCCTTGTGGCTCACAGATTACTACAACAACAGTTGCAGGTACAGATTATGCGATGATCATGACGCGAGAGCGATGCTTGCTTGTCTTGGAGTTCTTCTTCTGCTTCTTCTTCGATCAGGGGATAGGTTCCAGGTCGGCAGCCTGGGCTAGCAGGGTGGATGTCGTTTGAGTTTCTGTTTGTGTTTCATCTGTAGACGGATGATACTCTAATGTATTGTGATGTTGTATTCGTGTGGTATTGTATGCCTCTTGTATGTATCCCCATATATTATGTAATGTTGATGTAATGATATCCACCTTGCAAAAGCGTTTCAATATGCGGGTCTATCCTTGGTGGGACTTTCGAGTTCCTTTTGGATAGGGTCGCATATTGGGCGTGACAGTATCCGGACAGCCGGACTGTGTACAACGTCCGGACTATTGAAGCGTGAAGATACAAGATTCAAGACTTCGGCCCGTGTCCGGATGGGACTTTCCTTGGCGTGGAAGGCAAGCTTGGCGATCCGGATATTATATTTCCTTCCTTGTAACTGACTCCATGTAAACCCTAGCCCTCTCCGGTTTCTTTATAAACCGGAGAGGTTGGTCCTTAGAAGGCCGATCACAATTACATTCGTACCATCATAGGCTAGCTCCTAGGGTTTAGCCTCTACGATCTCGTGGTAGATCTACTCTTGTACTACCCATATCATCAATATTAATCAAGCAGGAAGTAGGGTTTTACCTCCATCGAGAGGGACCGAACCTGGGTAAACACCTGTGTCCCTTACGTCTTGTTACCATCAGCCTTGACGCACAGATCGGGACCCCCTACCCGAGATCCGCCGGTTTTGACACCGACATTGGTGCTTTCATTGAGAGTTCCTCTGTGATGTCGCCGCAAGGCTTGATGGCTCGACTCGTCTTCAAGGACGACATTACTTCGGAGGGAGCCCTGGCTGTAGGCCAGATGCTCCGGCTTGGTGGCTTTATTATGGCCTCCCCGTCGGCGACAGAGCCGACGATGGCCTCGGGTCATCAATCATAACCTTCGGGTCAGTTCGGAACTTGCCGAACAGATGGATCCAATGGAGCTCTCCTCCTTTAATGAACTCTTAGATTGCATTGCCGCTCTGGGAGTCGCTACGAACTACGACCGGATTGGGCTCAAACCCGACCGAAGGGACATCAGATCACCGCAGGCCACCCATGAGATAGCAATTGTGGAAGAACCACACACGGTTTGTCCCCCAGCTTTGAGGACGAATTATGTTCGGAACATCGAACTCCTTGAGCCGAAAATCTGCTCAGAGGACATCCTGCCCCAGGTCCCGGACTTAGGATCGGACATTGGGCCAAAGGAATCGGGTAGCATCCCGAATTCCGAGCTGTTGGACTCGGAACCGCCCGCGCCCCTGGGCGTTAGATCGGATCCTAATCCGGATTCTGCTAACAACACTTATTGGGACTTAAACTATCTCTCCCGCGTCAGGCAAGAGCCCCAGGAGACGGTACATCATTACTGGGCCAGATTCCTCCTTGCACTCAGCAAGGTTAAGGACTGCCGCGAGGAGAACATGGTCTCACTCTTCTGCAAAAACTAGACGAACGAAGGGCTCCTCAATGCTATAAGCCGCCGCAAGGTAATATGTTTCGTGGACTTGGTAACCATAGTACGTAAGTACTGTGTGCTTGAAGACCCAAACAGAATTTTGGGATAGTACCACTCTCACTAAGACCTTTGTCCAAACCAAATGGACGAACTCTCGTAAGACGTCCAATCCAATCCCCAAGAAACTGAAACCCACCCCAGGGCGGGGATCCGTATTGGAAGAATGGCTTGACGGGCCATGTAAGCTCCACAACACGCCGGATACAATGCCAACTCATAGCCTTAGGGCATGTTGGATACTCCGGCAGGTGGCAAAAAGTGGCGAGGATCTTCTCGCAGCCATGAAGCGGAACAATATCCTGCCCACGGACACAATACGGTACTAACAGTCTTCAAGACTTTCGCCTCAAACAACAGGCGCAAGCGGGCTCACCGAAGCTTTGTGGAAATTTTCCATGTGACAAAGATGAACCCCTGGAACGACACGACTATAACTTTTAATGCCAGTGACGAACGTTGATTCCAGACTGTCTGGGCACCGTCCGCTCTGGTCCTTAGCCCAATCGTGGATGGCTTCCGGCTAACCAAAGTACTCATGGACGGCGGAAGCGGGTTAAACTTGATCTATGAAGAAACGCTCAACAAAATGGAGATTGATAAAAGCCACATTGAGCAAAGCGGCACCACCTTCAGGGGAATCATCCCCACTCGGGAAGCACGGTGCACGGGAAAAATCACACTCGATGTGGTATTCGGCACTCCGGAGAATTATAGGTCCGAAGAAATCACATTCCAAGTGGCTCCCTTCAGCAGCGGATACCACGCCCTTCTAGGGCGGGACGCGTTTACAAGATTTCAAGCCGTACCCCATTACGGGTACATGAAGCTTAAAATGCCCGGACGCAACGGAATCATCACTCTAGCCAGTGATCCGGACGTCGCACTCCGCGCCGGAAACAAAACCGCAGCACTAGCCCTGGAAGCATTATCTGAAGCCCTGGCAGCCGAAGAGTTAACAACACTACGGGCCACCGTGGACAGGGACGATGTGATACTCGACAAACGACCCAAGTCCACCTCATTTAAACCTGCAGACGAGATAGCCAAATTCCAGGTCCACCCAATGGATCCCACGAAGACAGCATCCATCGGAACACAATTGAGCCCCGTGAATAATGCCGCACTATGAGATTTTTTACGCGAGAATTGGGACATTTTTGCCTAGCACCCTTCGGACATGCCAGGCATCCCACGCCGGCTGGCCGAACACAGCCTAAACATACTAAAGGGATACAAACTGGTCAAACAGACCCTAAGGCGGTTTTCAGAACCCAAACGGCAGGCCATGGGGGAAGAGCTAGCCAAGCTACTTGAGGCCAGATTCATCAGAGATATTAAACATCCGGATTGGCTGGCGAATTTGGTAATGGTGCCAAAGAAGGACAAATCCTGGTGCCTATGCATCGACTTCAAAGACCTCAACAAGGCTTGCCCCAAGGATCCCTTTCCCCTCCCTCACATCGATCAAATCATCGATGCCACAGCTGGACACGACTCGCTGTGTTTTCTCGACGCATACTCTGGATACCATCAAATAAAGATGGCAGAGTCTGACCAAGCTGCAACAGCTTTTATAACGCCATACGGCCCTTTTTGCTTCAACACTATGCCCTTCGGGCTCAAGAATGCCGGCGCAACCTATCAACGCATGATCCAAACATGCCTGGAGAAACAAATCGGCAAAACAGTGGAAGCATATGTGGACGATGTTGTCATAAAAACCAGACACGTCTAAACCCTAATAGATGACTTGAGGCTCACGTTCGATAACCTCCGGACATACGACATCAAGTTGAATCCGGAAAAATGTGTTTTCGATGTCCCTTTGGGGAAGCTCCTGGGCTTCATTATTTCCAATAGAGGAATAGAAGCGAATCCAGCAAAAATCCGAGCCCTATCACAGTTGGCCATACCAACAGACCTCAAGCACATCCAGAAGCTAGCGGGATGCATGGCCGCTTTGAGCCACTTTATATCCAGGCTAGGAGAAAAGGTGTTGCCTCTTTATCACCTTCTTCGGCGCACCAAACACTTTGCATGGACGGATGCAACCACGGCCGGACTCGATGAGATAAAGACGTTATTGGCCAGTAATCTGGTCCTAACAGTGCCAAACATCGGTGAACCTATGCTACTATACATAGCTACAACACATCAAGTGGTAAGCACAGTGCTCGTCGTTGAACGAGAGGTGGATGGATACAAATTCCTGCTTCAAAAGCTGGTTTACTACGTATCATTGGTCCTCACCCCATGTAAATCCCGATACCCACACTATCAAAAAATAGCATACGCAGTCTTGATGGCATCTCGGAAGCTAAGACACTAATTTCAAGAGTGTTTGATTACCGTCGCCTCCGAAGTACCACTCAACGACATAATTAATAACCGCGATGCTACGGGACGGATTGCTAAATGGGCTATCGAGCTCCTGTCGTTCGACATAACATACAAACCGCAGCGGGCCATTAAGCCGCAAGTATTGGCTGACTTTGTCGCCGAATGGACAGAAGCCGAACTCCCTAAAGAGTACGGCGCATACTCCAACTGGATCATGCACTTTGACGGCTCCAAAATGCTGGCCGGACGTCTCCCGCTGGGGACACGGTCCAGTACGTCCTACAAATATTATACACAGACTCCACCAATGCGGCCGAATATGAGGCCCTGTTACATGGTCTTCGGATGGTAGTCTCTATGGGCATCCAATGCCTGGAAGTGCGTGGGGATTCGATCATTGCAATATCACAAATAAACGGGGACTTTGATGCCAAGGATCCGAAAATGGTGGCCTATCGTAATGTCGTCCTCAAAATGTCAGGTCGGTTCAAGGGGCTCGAATTCCACCATGTGGCTCGAGAAAATAATCAAGCGACGGACGTCCTTGCCCGCATCAACGCCAAACGCGACCTTGTCCCACCTAATATATTCCTGGAAAGGCTGTTCAAGCCATCTGTAGTATGGGAAGGGGAGTCCAGCAATACCAGCTCGGATCCGAATACACCCCCAGATTCCGAACCATCCGACACAATCGGAGGCTCTGCCACCGAAATAACACCGTCGGCCCGCAAAATAATGGCCGTAATTCCCCCGTGGACCGAGCCGTTCTTGGCCTACCTAAATAGGCAGGAGCTCCTCGAAGACCAAAATGAAGCACGCTGCATAGTCCGGCGTTCTAAAGCTTACAAGGTCCATGAAGGGGAACTCTACAAGAAAAGTGCGACCGGAGTGCTCCAAAGGTGCATCTACAAAGAGGAAGGGCGGCAACTCCTGGCTGAAATTCACGCTGGCCTGGGCAGACACGACGCCGCAGCTCGATCGCTAGTCAGCAAAGCCTTCCGTACAGGCTTCTATTGGCCGATGGCCCGAGCAGACGCACAGGACCTTGTCCAACATTGCATCGGCTGCCAGCTCTTCGCCAATCAGAGTCATATGCCCCCTACCGCTCTCCAAACAATCCCCATAACTTGGCCCTTCGCGGTCTGGGGGCTGGATATGGTCAGATCCCTTAAAGGGGGAAGCCATAAGAAAAAATACCTATTGGTCATGGTGGACAAATTCAGCAAATGGATCGAAGGCAAACTAGTTAAAACGGCCGAATTCGGACCAGTAATAGACTTCATATCCGGGGTTGTACACCGGTACGGTGTCCCCCATAGCATCATCACTGATAATGGCTCAAATTTCACAGCCGATGAAGTGAAAACTTGGTGCAGCAAAATGGGCATTAAGCTCGATTACGCTTCCGTCTACCACCCGCAAACAAACGGCCAGGTCGAATGGGCAAATGGTCTTATCATGAGCGGCATAAAACCCAGATTAGTGCGATCTTTAACAGAGTCGGATACGCACTGGGTAGAGGAGCTCGACTCCGTACTCTGGGGGCTGCGGACCACACTGAATCGAACCACCGGATACACACCATTCTTTATGGTGTACGGTGCGGAAGCAATACTACCCTGCGACATAATACATGATTCGCCACACGTACGCATGCATGAAGAGAAGGAAGCCAAGTTAGATCGGCAGGATAACTTGGACGCCCTAGAGGAGGAGCGCGATGTCGCAAAAGCTCGTTCCGCAATATATCAGCAGCAGGCTCGGCGATATCAAAGCAGAGAAGTGCGGGCCAAAACTTACAATATTGGCGAGCTCGTTCTACGCCTACCGGAGAAGAAGGACAAACTCAAACCTAGATGGGAAGGTCCCTTCGTCATCGACAAAGTTCTCAGTGGAGGAGCGTACCGCCTACATAATGCATTTGACAATAGACTCGAGTCGAACCCATGGAACGTGGCTAGACTCCGGAGATTCTACGCCTAACGCCGAACGCAGTGTTCGTCTCCTCACCCCTCCTTTTTCAATTATGCTCCACCACTGTTTCTCTCCTTTCTCGACCCTCTTTCCATTCACACAAAGTATTTAATACAGTGCAGATTCCCGGATTATCCCGGCCGTACCATGTGTGCAAGATGTATCTGGGGGCTTCCTATTCGGAAGCTAGACATAATTACTTTAATGGCCTTTTGCCTATCACATATGCGTCCTTTCTCCATATGTGCCTTTTCCTCACCATTATATGCATCGATATGACTTAATATGTGGCCAAGCTGGGTTGCCTGGCTCTTGTGTTTATGCCCTACGTTCCCGTTAATTCGGCTAGGGCATAAGGGGAGCACCTCTGTGATTGTTACTGCCGGTTGAGCCGGATGTGTACCTCGGACTGGGTGAAGCCGAAAACTAGTTTCCTTAAGAGAATATTCGATCGGTGAACAAAGGATGTATTCATTGGTTACAACAAAGAACCCCAGAAGCTTTGTATCCTGCGCCATCGAGCGTAGTCCGGACATGTGCATCAACACATGGATACCTAGGGAAAGGAACCCCTAACGGAACTATTCTCCCTAGAAGATGTTTCTTGCCATCCATGCAATATAACATAACTAGTTGGGTACTTGTCTGTTCAAGCACCTATGACCCCTACGCCTGGTCTCCAAGCATGCCCCGGTTTTCGCATAACCGAGCGGGTATTCGGACACACCCCGGACTATAGGGTCCAGGGGCTGAAGCGAAAAGGTCCGCCATGACAAATGATTTCAATCCAACTAGAGGATGGTTCTGCCAATTAATTTACACAGTCACTGAGAGTGACTATATTCCTCCTCTATACCATCTAACAGGTTATCTAGCCTACAATCCTGCTGAGAATACCTAGCGGCTACTGCTACCTGGTCATACATCGGGATAACAGGAATTTCTTGCCCATCGGGCCCCGCCGGTCCCACTTCGGCGATATGGTTAGGGTCCAGCTTGGTGTAGCGCGTCTTCACCATCGCCCAGGCTTCTCTCGCTCCTTGCTGGCAGACTGATATCTTCCACAGACGGAAGCGCCACCAGGCTCCTTGGAGCAGGTCCGCAAGCTCCCCCATGCCATTCGGAAGTAGGCTTGATGGCCACAAGGTGTGAGCAACGCCGTGCATCACCTGTCGGGCACGCTTGTGTATCTGCGACAGTTCTTGCAGCAAATCACCTGCAGTTGAGGGAATCTCCTCTTCAAGGCGACCCGTTAACATTCCTACAAGGAAAAATCTTTTTAGTAAACTTCCTCGCTGAACTATCAAACAGTTCGCTTACGTTCTTACCATAAATGCCGTGACGAAGTTTTTTGTTCTCCTTCACGGAGTCCGCCAGTTGTGCGCGGACGTCCTTTAATTTCACGTCCAGACAAATATTGGCATAATGAAGCTTGTTCTTCTCTTGCGTCACCTGCGTAAGGATGCGCTCGCCGGCCATTAGTTGTCGTTGGAGATGCGAGTCGTCACCCACTGCGCCATCCGGATTCACTCCAGGATTGTCTGTAGAACTTACTGTTAGACTAACCGCACCAGCCATCTATTAACTAGCACATTTGTGTATAATAAAGACAAATATTACCAGCAGGGGCCTTTTGGGATCCCTCTAACTTGGCTACTGCATCAGATAATTGGGCCTTGCAGGCCTCCAGCTCCCGCACCAATTGTTCATTCTTGTCCACAAGGACCTGCGGATATACGGAACCTTCAAACAGTTGTCCCAACTATTTTAAGTCTCAGGGGCTACTGCTAGGCATACTTATCAAAATCTCTTACCCGTATGTCTTTGGTATACTGGCTTGTCGCTTGGGCAAGCCCGCCTTGAGCGGCTTGGACATATGCGTCCGCTGAATTGAAGGCATTAAAAGCCTCTTCGGAAAAGATGTTGTGCCGGAGCACGGCCCTCCGGTGCCGGTGGTTCATGGCGCTCTCCACTTCGGTGTTCGTGGCCGAACACATACCTGCATCCTCCGTCGGGGAGCTATGCAGTGCTGGCCCCGTGTCCGCCTCCGCCCCTGAAGCCGGTTCTGGAACCCGGCTGGTGGAAGCGTGGTTGGCGGGCTTTCCGGATATAGCCCGGATATTCCTCTTCCTGCCAGACACAAAGGGCGCTGTCAGGTTTCGAATTCTATGACAGCAGGACGGGCTATGACTTTACCTCTGTAGCGGTGTGTCGGCCCTCACCGCCTTCCTCTTGAGCCTGCCCGATCCGGATGCCCGTGGTTGATGGGTCCCTAGGGGCTCGGCCCCTTGCTCCGGCTACCGTTTCAGCAAATAGAGCGATGCCTCAAAGGTAAATTACAATACCTGGGGAAAGTCCTCTTTGGAGGATAGGGTTTTTTTAGCCCAGCTTACACGCGATGTGGGAAGCAGTCCAGGGGAGTCGGCTGTAATGGCCACTAGGGCGCCGTCCCAGCTCGCCTGATAAAATACTCCGTTAACAAGCTCCACGGTAATATCCAGATCCACTTTGACTCCCGGATCTAGGGCCCTTCCAGGGTCCTCTGGTTGCGGGGAGGGGCTGAAGACTCCTTCCATAGCCCTCCTCAGTTCCTGCTCAGAGGCATTGATGCAAGTAATCTTAGCAGAAGTACGATAGAGTAAATTAAACTGGGAAAAGAACGACAACTTACCCACTCTGGGGGGTTCTACATGGAGAATCCGTCCCGCATTTTTACACGAAGGAACTCCTCCTCTTCCCCTTTGTACAAATCGGACAATATCCTTGCCAAAGCGGCAGCAGAGTCCGGACCCTTACGACCACAACGGGTGGCGTCATCTTCCCCGTTGTAATGCCACATGGGCCTCCCCCGATATTGGAGCGGCTGCACTCCTCACTTTATGCATATTGCCATGACTTCAATGATCGTAAGTACGGACTTGGCCAGCAACTTTATCCTGTTCATCAGGAGGAATATCTCCCTTGTGTCCTCTTCTTGAGGGCCCCGGGAATGCCAGCTTAGGCATGCCCTCGGTGGGGCGTTGCTAAACTTGGGGAGACCCCTCCGGACTGGATCCGAAGAGGAACGTCATTTATATAGAACCACTCTAAGGGCCAGTTCTCTGGTCCATTCTCAGGAGTGCCGGACAGGTATCCTGTCTCGGCAATGCGCCATACTTCGGCCCCACCAACTTGATACAGGGACTCCCCCTGGGTGCGGGGGACAAGGCAAAACAACTTCCTCCAAAATCCGAAGTGTGGTTTGCAGCCTAAAAACAGCTCGCATAGGGCGACATACCCCATGATGTGTAGAATGGAGGCTGGGGTAAGATTGTGTAGCTGAAGGCCATAGAACTCCAGAAGCCCGCGGAGGAACGGGTGGATAGGAAACCCGACGCCCCTCAGCAGATGCGAGATGAGGCATATTTGCTCCTCCGGAGATGGGTTGGGAGATCCCTCAGCTTGTTCCCCTCCGTCGTAAGTGGCTATTCCAGCCCGGACGGAGACCATGAATGCCGGTGGAAGAAACCCTTGAGTTTGTAACTTCACCAAGCGGCTGTGAGGAATGGAGCACTCTCCCCAATCCCCCGACTTAGAGCGAGGAGGGCAAACAGAAGAGCTGCGACGGCTGGCCATGCTTGAATGGCTTTTTGTGAAGCGCTCTAGGATGCTACCTCAAGGGAGGAGAGTGAGGTTTGGATCTGAGGACCCCTGTCCCTTCAAATAGACGGTTGGCTCGGAGGATCAAGGGTGGCAAATGCAAAAAATACCTAGACTCCTCGCATTCGCTCGACACGTGGAGATGGTCATTATTAACGCGCTGAAGCCGAGGAGCACAACATTGATTGGAGGTCGGACACTATTTGTCGTAACAAATACTTTGGAGTATTCGGAGGAGGAACCCGCCTTGCAATGCCGAAGAAAATATTGCGCGCCGGACTCATCGCCATTGATGCCTGGTTCAGGGGCTACTGAGGGAGTCCTGGATTAGGGGGTATCCGGACCGCCGGACTGTGTACAACGTCCGGACTATTGAAGCGTGAAGATACACGATTCAAGACTTCGGCCCGTGTCTGGATGGGACTTTCCTTGGCGTGGAAGGCAAGCTTGGCGATCCGGATATTATATTTCCTTCCTTGTAACCGACTCCATGTAAACCCTAGCCCTCTCTGGTATCTATATAAACCAGAGAGGTTGGTCCTTAGAAGGCCGATCACAATTACATTCATACCATCATAGGCTAGCTCCTAGGGTTTAGCCTCTACGATCTTGTGGTAGATCTACTCTTGTACTACCCATATCATCAATATTAATCAAGCGGGAAGTAGGGTTTTACCTCCGTCGAGAGGGCCCGAACCTGGGTAAACACCTGTGTCCCGTACTTCTTATTACCACCAGCCTTGACGAACAGATCGGGACCCCCTACCCGAGATCCGCCGGTTTTGACACCGACAGTTGCCCCGGCATTGCACAATCCGAAGGGCATGCAGGTGTAGCAGTACACTCCGCATGGGGTGAGGAATGCCGTCTTCTCCACATCCTCCATGGCCATCTTGATCTGGTGGTAGCCAGAGAAGGCATCCAGGAAGCACAACAGGTTGCACTCGGCGGTGGAGTCAATGATCTGGTCGATGCGAGGGAGCGGAAAGGGATCTTGAGGGCATGCCTTGTTGATGTTGGTGAAGTCGACACACATGCTCTCCTTCCCTCCTTTCTTGGGGACGATGACGGGGTTTGCCAGCCATTCCGGGTACCGCACCTCTCTGATGACCCATGCGGCTTGTAGCTTACGGGTTTCTTGGATGATGAAGGCCTACTTCTCGGTGGACTATCGGCGAGCCTTCTGCTTCAACGGCCGCACATTTGGGCATACTCTTAGACGGTGCTGGATTATCCCCCTCGGGACCCCGGCCAGGTGTTTGGGTTCCCAGGCGAATACATCCTTGTTGGCTCGCAGAAAGCTGATCAATGCCTCCTCTTGATCCTGTGGGAGGCCAGCCCCCATGGTGAAGGTGGCGCTGGCCGTCCCATCCTCGCAGACTGGCACCTGCTTCATCTCGGCTCGGTCCTTGGAGAACAACTGCTTCTTCTTGGCGGGCGCTACCTCCGGGGCCTCCTAGTCCTCCTTATTGTCGGGTATCGCAGTCGTGGCTATCTTGAAGGCGAGCTTGAGGGCCTGTAGCATGCCTTTGGTGTCTCCTTCGACCGTGAGGACACTATTGTTGCCCGGCATCTTCATGAGGTTGTACGCGGGATGAGTCGCAGCCATAAACTGCGCCAAGGCTGGGTATCCCAGAATGGCGTTGTACGGCAGGTTGATCTTGGCGATGTCGAAGTCGACGAGTTCGGTGCGGTAGTTGTCGCGGGTCCCAAAGGTGACAGCGAGGCAGATCTGCCCTAGGGGCTTGGTGGAACCATCTCCAACTCCAGAGAAGGGCCTAGAGGGGCGGAGCCGGCTGGGCGGTACATGCAGCAGGCCGAATGCCTCCAGGGAGAGCACGTTGAGGCCAGCTCCACCGTTGATGAGGGTCTTGGTGATCGCCACATGGCAGATGGTGGGGGTGCCGAGCATCGGGAGTGCGCCTGCCCCCGTCGTGGTAATTGGGTGATCTTCGAGGCCGAAGGCGAGGTCAGCTTGGGGCGCCGCCCAGCCCGGGGGAGCCCCCGAGCCCACCTGAGTGTTGCCTGCTCGCCGGTAGAACTGCTTGACGTGGCGGTCGGAGGGTGGCGCCTGCAAGCCGCCTAGGAGAGCTGCGACGACCGGGGGCGCCGGTGCCGCGTAGTGGGTGAGTAAGAGGTCGCGCAGCTCCTCCCAGGAGGCCATAGAAGATGTTGGCAGGTTGAGTAACCAGGCGCGTGGCGCGCCAACGAGGGCCTTGGGGAACCAGTTGGCCTTCACCTTGTCGTCTCCACCAGCCGCCCAAACTGCTTCCTCGTATGCCTGAAGGAAGGGGACTAGATCTTCCGCGCCGTTGTAGCACGGCGGCATCTCCGGTCGGAACTTGTGCGGCCACTACACTTGCCGCAGGGAGAGGGCGAAGCAGCACAGCCCCGGCGCTTCGCGCGCCAACGAGGCTGACGGAGGAGCGCCCTCCATATGGGTCAGTGGCACGATCTGGAGGCCGAGGAGGAGGATTCCGACGCACCCCTTGAGGGAGTCCTGGATTAGGGGGTCCTCGGACATCCGGACTATATACTTTGGCCAGACTGTTGGGCTATGAAGATACAAGATTGAAGACTTCGTCCCGTGTTCGGATGAGACTCTCCTTTGCATGGAAGGCAAGCTTGGCAATTCGGATATGTAGATCTCCTTCTCTATAACCGACTCTGTGTAACCCTAGCCCCCTCCGATGTCTATATAAACCGGAGGGTTTAGTCCGTAGGACAAGAACAATCATAATCATAGGCTAGCTTCTAGGGTTTAGCCTCTACGATCTTGTGGTAGATCAACTCTTGTAACACTCATATCATCAAGATCAATCAAGCAGGAAGTAGGGTATTACCTGGGTAAACATTTTGTCCCACGCCTCCTGTTACCATTACCCTTGGACGCACAGTTCGGGACCCCCTACCCGAGATCCGCCAGTTTTGACACCGACATTGGTGCTTTCATTCAGAGTTCCACTGTGTCATCACGGTAAGGCTTGATGGCTCCTTCAATCATCTACAACGACGCGATCCAGGGCGAGGTTTTCCTCCCCGGACAGATCTTCGTATTCGGCGGCTTCGCACTCCGGGCCAACTCACTTGGCCATCTAGAGCAGATCGATAGCTACGCCCCTGGCCATCAGGTCAGGTTTGGAAGCCTGAACTACACCGCCGACATCCGCGGAGACTTGATCTTCGACGGATTCGAGCCCATGACAGGTGTGCCGAACAGTCACGAGGAGCATGACCTAGATCTGCCATCGGACGGCGTTTGGGAGATCACACCCGCGGTTGCCCCGGCTCTTAATCCGGAGCAGATCATGCCATCCAAGGATAGGTAGATGGACCCCTCCACGGAGGCTGCACACTCAACGGCGTTAGAGCCAAACACAGGCTTCACCTCCAATGAGGTCTGTGTCATCGAACCCTTGGACTCTCTCCCTGTCAGGAGACTCTTGGCCGAACTATGTCCGGCTTGAATGGAAAGCGGACGACGAAGAAATTCGTTCCCCATCCACCACCCACTTAATAGCCACTGTCGACGACTTAACCGACATGCTCGATTTCAACTCCGAAAACATCGACGGTATGGACGACGATGCAGGAGAAGAACAGGAACCACAGCCCGCAATGCACTGGACAACCACCTCATCATATGATTGATATATATATATATATATATATATATATATATATATATATATATATATGGTGGACACGCCAAAAGAAAGCAACAACGATGAGGCAACAGAGGATAATCCCCTCGAGAAGCAATCTAAGCGCCGACGGCGCCGCTCTAAGCCCCGCCATAGCAAAAATGGTGATACTGACACAAGAGACAATAGCACTCCGGATGGTGCTGAAGACAAAATCAATCCCGCCCAGCCAAGCTTCGAGCAGGCTGGACAGGAGGATGGGCAAGTTAGCCCTGATAAATAGGAAATGGATGGAGACTCGGAGGATGATAATTACATGCCCCTCTCTGAAGATGAGGTGAGCCTCGGCGACGAAGAATTCATCGTGCCTGAGGATCCCGTCGAGCAGGAGTGTTTCAAGCGCCGACTTATAGCCACTACAAAAAGCCTGAAGAAAAAGTAGCAGCAACTTCAAGCTGATCAAGAGCTGCTAACTGATAGATGGACTGAGGTCCTGGCGGCCGAGGAATACGGACTCGAACGCCCAACAAAAAGTTACCCAAAGCACAGGTTGCTACCTCAACTCGAGGAGGAGGCATTAAAGCCTACACTACCAGCGCAGAATGCGGCTGACCGGCGACCTCGTGGCTGAGACAAAGCGGCGTATCGGCCCGAAGTCCAGCCCGCACCCCGTCGCCAAACAAGCAAAAACATGAAGGCTCGGGGCTACACGCATGACCTGCGAGACAAATTGGAAAACAAAGCAGGACAATCAATATTGATCTACGGATCACGGGGGCGCGCCCCAACGCGTGATGATAACCGTCACGCCGGATATGCTAAAAACAAATCCGGCCAGGCCGAATACAACAAACCAGACTTATTTGAACTGCGTCGTGATGTAGCCCGACATAGAGGCGCCACACACCCTCTATGCTTCACTGACGAGGTAATGAATCATGAATTCCCAGAAGGGTTTAAGCCCGTAAATATCGAGCCCTATGATGGGACTACAGACCCTGCGGTATGGATAGAAGAATTCTTTCTCCATATCCGCATGGCCCGCGGAGATGATCTACACGCCATCAAGTACCTCCCACTAAAACTCAAGGGACCGACTCGGCATTGGCTGAATAATTTGCCGGCAAACTCCATTGGAAGTTGGGAGAACCTGGCAGACGCATTCCTGGATAACTTTCAGGGCACCTATGTGCGACCACCGGATGTTGATGACTTAAGGCTCATAACCCAACAGCCCGGAGAGTCAGCCAGGAAATTCTGGACTCGGTTCCTAACTAAAAAGAACCAAATTGTCGACTGTCCGGATGCTGAAGCCCTAGCGGCCTTTAAGCATAACATCCATGACGAGTGGTTTGCCCGACATCTCGGCCAGGAAAAGCCGAAGTCCATGGCAGCCCTCATGACACTCATGACCTGCTTTTGTGCGGGCGAGGATAGCTGGTTGGCTCGTAGCAACAACACAACAAGCAATCCTAGCACATCAGAGGCCAGAGATAGCAACGGCAAGCCCCGACGCAACAAACACAAGCGTCGCAAAAATGGTGATAATGCCGGAGACACGACAGTCAACGTCGGATTCAGTGGCTCTAATTCCAGTCAACGGAAAAAGGCATTCCAAAAGAACAATTCGGGCCCGTCCAGTCTGGACCGCATACTCGACCATCCATGCCAAATTCATGGCACCCCAGGAACACCAGCCAATCATACCAACAGAGAATGCTAGGTCTTCGAACAAGCCGGCAAGTCAGGTGCCGAAAACAAGGGGAAGGGGTCTCAAAGCGATGACGATGACAACGAGTCCCGATCACCAAACACAGGAGGGCAAAAGAAATTTCCCCTTCAAATCAAAACGGTGAATATGATAAACGCCACCCACATTCCCAAGCTGGAACGGATGTGCACTCTTAGGGATGTCGACTTAACGAAGCCAATTGCCCCACAATATAAACTATGGACGATCACTTTTGATCGTACGGATCGTCCGGCTAATACCAATCAGGGCAATTCAGCCGCACTAGTCCTTGACCCAATAATTGACGGATTCCACCTCACACGAGTCCTTATGGACGGAGGCAGCAGTATAAACCTGCTGTATCAGGACACAATGCACAAGATAGGTATTGATTATTCGATGATCAAGCCCACTAAAACTACCTTTAAAGGTGTTATACCAGGTATGGAGGCCCGTCGTACATGCTCCATCACTCTGGAGGTAGTCTTTGGATCACCGGACAATTACCATACAGAAGAGTTAATCTTCGACATCATCCCTTTTTGAAGTAATTATCATGCACTGCTCGGACGAACCGCATTTGCTCAATTCAATGTGGTGCCACATTATGCCTATCGAAAGCTCAAGATGCCTGGTCCACGCGGCGTCATAACAGTTAATGGCAAGGCCGAACTCCCCCTCTGTGCCGAAGAGTATACCGCCGCCTTAAAGACAGAAGCAACGAGTGGCAACTTTCAATCGAACATCGAGTCGACGGCCAAGCTCCCAGACACCGTCAAGGGAGTCCGAACTATTTCATGGCAGGATAGCCCGGCTCGTTTGGAGCTCAATTAAAACACTCCGGCAGTACACGGAGGCACAGCTAGGATAGGCCACACAAGGCGGCTCAACCGCTCTGTGGCACACAAATTTCTTTTTGCAGTTTCTTTGCAGGTCCACTTTTGCGTAGGCTAAGATTGGCGATATGGAAGCAGTTCGAATGCGTAAGGGAATCCTTAGATATTCCCCTTTATGACCATCCGATTACACTCCGGATCCGCACACAGCCTCCTCCCACATGGTCTTAGCAGGTTCCGAAGTCATATTTATTTTTATCACATTACCTGTACTCATACGCATCGACGTGTTATTCAATTACAACATGTGGCTTCATATGGCGCTTATCCACTGTTGTTTCTTATTGACACTCTTTGTCAAATGGCATCCGTACATCGCGATATGCCTTAATATGCTAGGGGCTTCATTGTACCCATAATACGGCAATAAAGTCTGAACACCTTCACGGTCATTCGGCACCCCGAACTTATAGCATTATATGCATCAGCTCCGAATGATGTCTTGGGTCAATAGTTGGGTTTGCCCGGCTCCTATGTTTTGCTGCCCTACGTTCCGCTATACTGGCTAGGGCGGCACAGGGAGAACTACTGCGATTGTGTCCCGCTTCTTCCAGACGAGCACCTAGTAGAGAAAGCTGAAAACTCACTATCATGAGGCGAGAGCTGGTTAGCTGTTCGAGAGGTTGTAAAATCTTTAAGGATTTCTTCCGCATTATGCGATCACTAATGCAGCGTGCCATGGATCGGCTCTTCTCCCGATCAGGTGCTTATAGAGCCCCTCGTGCGGTCTTCCGAACACTAGGGGCTGCGCCTACCTTCCTTTTGTCAAACTCCTATGGCTAAGTGAGTGTAATAAAGCCTTATAGTCCGATTACCTGGTTCGTTGTGCTGAACACCTCCTTCAAGGACCCAAAACTGGGATAAAGAGTGCTCAGATTTATCCCGAACACCCTCGTACTTCCTATGTGGGGGTAGAAGCCAAGGACTGGCCAACTCTCAGGATTAATATATATAACGGCTTCACAGGAGGAAAAATTCTCAAATAACAGACAATAAATAATAGAAATGACCTTGTTCAACATTACAAAGGACAACATGACTGTACTCATGGAAATATAATGTCCTTGGTGCATTGCTCCGCCGCAAGACGGGATCCTGTCAGGTCACTATCATAATATAACTCGGGCTTGCGGTGCTCCTTCCCCTCCGGTGGTCCCTCGTCATCAGCTTTTCAGCATCCATCTTGCCCCGATGCACCTTTGCGCGGACGATGGCCATTCACGCACCCTCAATAGAGACCGACCGCTTGATGACATCAAGTCGAGGGCAGGCACTCACAAGCCGCTTCACGAGCCCGAAGTAGCTGCTTGGAATTGGCTCGGCAGGCCATAGCCAGATAATTAAATCCTTCATGGCTAGTTCATCCGCTTATGCAGTTCGATTAGCTGCTTCAGCTGATCGGCAAATGGCACCAGATACACCGCTGCCAGATACTGCGACCAGAAGAGCTTCTTCGCATTGCTCCTTTCTTCAGCTCGATAGAATTGTGCAGCATCAGATATGCTGCATGGTAGCTCCGAAAATACCCCTGGAGAAATCAGAATTCAAACTAGAAACTTGAATTTCTCCTCAAATACTTGCTTTGCATAGAAAAAGCCTTACCCGCCGCGATCTTCCTTGCCTCTTGGATTTCCTGCAGGGCGCCATAGGTTTCCCCCCGAGCATCGCGTGTGACTTGATGAGCCTTGGGGAGTTCGGATTCTTTCTCCATTAAGCTCTGCTCCAAGGTCTCGCATTTCTTCATAGCCTCTTGGAGCTCTTTCTCAGCCTCAATAACCCTGGCCTCGTGCTTCTCACGAAGAGCCTGCTCTGTAGCTGCCTTTTTCTCGGCCTCGACAACAGCCTTCTTAAGATCCTCGACTTTGGTCATCGCCCCTAAAGCAAACCATGAACATATTTCTATCACACTAAATAACTCATTCACGCTGAACGTGAGCAAGGTTTTTTTGCATACCTTGGTTATCCTCCAACTGTTCCTTCACTCGGCCGAGTTCTTCTTCGGCCCGCTCCAGACTTTGCTTCAGTCCGGAGACTTCCACAGTATGAGAGGCGGCAGTCGCTACAGATGCCTGCTAATAAAAAAGGAAGAGGGAGAGATGCCATAAAGTAAGTCTCCTACGAACATATATTTGATCCTCTGTCTGGTGCCTTCTTTCACCGAACAGTGTATCAGGGGCTACTACCTACACTATGACATTCTTCGAAACCTCACAAAACATACCTCAAAGCCCGTTATAAGGCTGATGCAGGCTTCATTCAGTCTACTCTCAGCGGACTGAATCTTCTCAATCACCATACCCATAAGGGCACGGTGTTCTTCAACGATGGAGGCGCTCTTAAGCGCCGCTGATAAAGTATCCGGCACCTCTGGCTGGACAGAAGTTGTCGATGGAACAGGCGCACCCCCTCCAGCCGAGGGAGGCTGCCTGCCTGATTCCGGAGCCATATCAATCTCCGGAATCGTGTCCGGCTGGGGGACGGATTCGAGATAGCCCCCGCCATCGACATCCATGGGAACCTGCACCTCCCCACTTGCCCAGTAAACTCGCTTATTCCCCAAGCGCCACGATTGATGGCGCGGTTGGGTTACCCACACCCGTATTGATGAGAATCCCGTGATAAGGGGACACGATCTCTGCTTCGACAAGACGTGCTAATAAAACCACCTCGCAATATGTGCGATAGCAGGTTGGGAAAAACGGTTCGCATAATAACCGGGCCGCGGCGTGATGTCACGCTATGAAAAATTTTGAGCGGATTAGATTGGTGGAATATTGTACTCTCTACGGTGGTATGTGGAATTTGTTTTGCAGAGCCGGACACGATCCTTGTGTTCAAAATCTTCTATGGAGTATTTGGAGAAGGAACCCGCCTTGCAATGCCAAAGACAATCTGCGCGCCGGACTCATCGTCATTGAAGCCTGGTTCAGGGGCTACTGGGGGAGTCATGGATTAGGGGGTCCTCGGACAGCCGGACTATATACTTTGGCCGGACTGTTGGAATATGAAGATGCAAGATTGAAGACTTTGTCCCGTGTCCGGATGGGACTCTCCTTTGCGTGGAAGGCAAGCTTGGCAATTCAGATATGTAGATCTCCTTCTCTGTAACTGACTCTGTGTAACCCTAGCCCCCTCCGGTGTCTATATAAACTAGAGGGTTTAGTCGGTAGGACAAGAACAATCATAATCATAGGCTAGCTTCTAGGGTTTAGCCTCTACGATCTCGTGGTAGATCAACTCTTGTAATACTCGTATCATCAAGATCAATCAAGCAGGAAGTAGGGTATTACCTCCATCGAGAGGGACTGAACCTGGGTAAACATTGTGTCCCCCGCCTCCTATTACCATTAGCCTTAGACGCACAGTTCGGGACCCCCTACCCGAGATCCGCCGGTGTTGACACCGACACCCCTACCTGGCGCGCCAAATGTCGGATTTCGGGGTCCGGCAACCTGTGAGAGGTTCGAACACTGGGGTGCATGCAGAGATCTCAACCTGCCTAGCCTGCCTACTTGCGATCCTCCCTAGCCTAGCGCGCAAAGCTCACAGAGACACAAAGACACAGAGATTTATATTGGTTCGGACCATCGTTGTGGTGTAATACCCTACTCCAGTGTGGTGTGGTGGATTGCCTCAAGGGGCTATGGATGAACTAGTTACAAGGATGAACAAGCCTCAGGAGGTGAGGTGTTTTTGAGCTGGTGTGGTGCTCGGGTGGAATCGATCCCTCTCTATGGTGGTGGCTAAGTCTTATATATAGTGGCCTTGGTCCTCTTCCCAAATATGAGTGGGAAGGGATTCCACAACGGCGGGACATGAAAGGAGACAAGTAGTACAGTCTATCCTGACAAAAGTAGTCTTCGCCTGCGAAAAGCCTCTGGTCGTGACGCTGCGGTGGGCTCGGTGATGACCTCCGTCTTGCCGTCCTGGCGGTCTTGGTCTCGTTGCACCAGAATGGAAACCTTTGGTTGATTCCTTGGGACTCCGTGCCTGCGACTTGCCTCCCTTGCACCGAAGAGGAAACCTGCGCTCTGCACCCGCCTAGCGCCCGCCTGGCCTTGGTCGTCATGGTTCACGTCAGTTGAGCCTCATGAGGTAGCTGCATAGATCTCTCCTCCCCTCAGGAGCCCTCCTAAGGAGGCCAGCTCCTTCGGGGGTCTTGGCGTCGTCCGCCTTGCGAAGCTTGGCCCCTCGCGAGGGTCTTGTGGGGTTAATGTCTACGCTGGGCCATACCAGGCCGTCGATGGTGCCACGTGGTGGGCCGCAGGCAGGCAGGACTGGATACCCCCAAGTCCAGGACGTTGACAAGCATGCTTGGTTTGGTTAACTATCTGATTTTATATTAGGAGTATGCTATATTGTGCAATGTGGTGCTCAGTTAATGTTTGGTTCATTTGTTTTGGTGTTTAGTTAACTACTTGGTTCAATTCTGCAATGCGATGTCCAATTGTTGTGGGTAGAATTTTGTATTGTTGTGCATGTGAGGAATAAATCGAATTTGGCTGCACTTAATACATGAGAAACATATACAATTGCTATATTTCCTAGTTCTTAATCATGCTTGGTTTGGATAAATGGGTTTTCCATGTGGCTTGAATTTATCTGATGAATCTGCAATGTGCTTATTTTTCATCAACATATTTTACTAATAGCATGTGAACCCTCACTTAACCTGATCACTAACTACCTTATATGTGTTGCAGGGAAACAATGGGAAGCACCAAGGTTTAAAATCAAGGTTTGCACATGTGTGGTCTTTTTTCTAGTAGCACATTATTGTGCAATTGCAGGAACCATTCTAATATTTAGGTTTTTGACAATTTGGTCTTGCACATGTAGGTCCTTCTATCAGAGGTTTTGACCCACTGTTAGACCCTTTTTGCATATGGGGAAATGAGTTGTCCATGAATATCAGTCAAGTCAGGAAACTCAGAAAGATTATTAGGAAAAAGAAATTAGCAACAAAAACCAACAAGATCTTTGTCTGCACAATGAGGAAGACATCAGTTCACTATAGGATAGATGCATGTGGGATGTGTAAGGAGGAGGAGGATGGGGGTCGGGTGTGGATTACCTGCCTGGATAGACGAGGCCGAGCAGCGTGAAGGAGGGTCGCCGGCGAGGAGCCGGTGCTGCAAGCAAGGAGTGAAGGTTTCAACTTCGAAAGGAAGGCGGAAATAGGGGAAATGTGGCTTTTGGTAAGGGGAGGGGCGGGAAGGTAGATATTTCCGTGGAAGCCGAAAATTTTGAATCGGTTCAACGAAAAATTGGCGCAAAGTGTCATCAGACACAGTCCCTTATTCAGAACTGTGTACAATATGTGAACATCACAAATGATTCAGATAGCTTAACCCGTATGCGATGAGTTTGAATGTGAAAAATTTTGGTTCGAATTTCCCTGGTTACAGTGGTCATCCACGTCATTGCATAACTTGCGTACACAAAGGAGACTACAGCACACCCACACTTCTTAATCGAGAAAGTTCAGGAATTAAACAGAGCTAGCTGACCTAAACATTCCTCTAACAAATTAAAGACCGGCACTCTTAATTTAACAAAACAAAGAGTACTACTATAGCTGGTGTTCGTCGATCTCCGTCGCCTCCTCCATGTCCAGCTCGCGCCCGACGGTCTCCTTGGGAAGGGGCTCCATGGCATCCATCACACCATACTCGGCAAGCATCTCACCATCCGCGTCCACCATCACTTTGGAAAAGGCCGCCATGACCTGGGCGTGGGTGGCCGCGATCTGGGCTTGGATGGGATCCGTCGTGCCAAGGTATGCGATGGAGGAACGGACGGCTACTTGAACGCTCTCGGCGATTGCCAACTCTTCGGCCGTGGGTTGCCGACCGTTATCGGAGAAGCTTTGTTTGATTTGTGTGATGACCACTGATATGTCTCCATCGTATCTACTTTTCCAAACTCTTTTTCCCTTGTTTTGGACTCTAACTTGCATGATTTGAATGGAACTAACCCGGACTTACACCATTTTCAGCAAAATTGCCATGGTGTTATTTTTGTGCAGAAATAAAAGTTCTCAGAATGACCTGAAACTTCACAAAGATGATTTTTGGAATTCATAATAAAATATTGGTGAAAGAATCAAGTGAAGGGGGCCCACACCCTGGCCACAAGGGTGGGGGCGCGCCCACCCCCTGGTGCGCACTACCCATCCTTGTGGGCCCCGTGGACCTCCACCCATCTCAACTCCAACTCCATATATTCATGTTCGGGGAGAAAAAAATCATAGAGAAGGATTTATCGCGTTTTATGATACTGAGCCGCAGCCAAGCCCTGTTCTTCCTTGGGATTGTAGATCTGGAGTCCGTTCGGGGCTCCGGAGAGTGGAATCCGTCGCCATCGTCATCATCAACCATCCTCCATCACCAATTTCATGATGCTCACCACCGTGTGTGAGTAATCTCATCGTAGGCTTGCTGGACGATGATGGGTTGGATGAGATTTACCATGTAATCGAGTTAGTTTTGTTAGGGTTTGATCCCAAGTATCCACTATGTTCTAAGATTTATGTTGCTATGACTTTGCTATGCCTAATGCTTGTCACTAGGGCCCGAGTGCCATCATTTCAGATATGAACCTATTATGTTTTCATGAATATATTTGTTTTCTTGATCCTATCTTGCAAGTTATAGTCACCTACTACGTGTTACAATCCGGCAACCCCGAAGTGACAATAATCGGGACCACTCCCTGTGGTGACCGTAGTTTGAGGAGTTCATGTATTCACTAAGTGCTAATGCTTTGGACCGGTACTCTATTAAAAGGAGGCCTTAATATCCCTTAGTTTCCAATAGGACCCCGCTGCCACATGAGGGTAGGACTAAAGATGTCATGCAAGTTCTTTTGCATAAGCACGTATGATTATATTTGGAATACATGCCTACATTATATTGATGAACTGGAGCTAGTTCCATGTCACCCTAGGTTATAACTGTTGCATGATGAATGCCCTCTGACATAATTATCCATCATTGATCCATTGCCTACGAGCTCGTTTCATATTGATCTTTGCTCCATTACTTTTCCGTTGCCACTGTTATGATTACTACAAAACTGCTACTGTTACTTTTGCCACCATTACCGTTACTTCCATATTACTTTGCTACTGAATATTTTGCTGCAGATATTAAGTCTTTCAGGTGTGGTTGAATTGACAACTCAGCTGCTAATACTTTAGAATATTCTTTGGCTCCCCTTGTGTCGAATCAATAAATTTGGGTTGAATACTCTACCCACAAAAACTATTGTGATCCCCTATACTTGTGGGTTATCAAGACCTTCTTTGGTGCCGTTGCCGGGGAGCATAGCTCTATTCCCTGAGTCACTTGGGATTTGTATCTGATTATCACTATGAGGAATTTGGAAGATCAAAGAACCAAGATTTTTTTCCTCAACTACGAGGGGAGGTAAGGAACTGCCATCTAGCTCTGCACTTGATTCTTCTTCTGTTTTGAGTAAACTTGTGACGCCTACACCTGCTATTGTTTCTGATATGTTGCATGTTATTGATGATGCCACTTCTGTGATGCATGATGCTTATGATGATACTACTTCTGTGCTTGATAATACTATGCCACTTGGTGAATTTCTTGATGAATAACTTGCTAGGGTTAGAGAGAATGAAATTACTAAAACTGATGATATTATTGAAACTGAAGATTATGAGACTCCTCCTAGATATGGATTGCCTGTTGTACCTGAGGGTTATGTTATGGATGAAGAGACTGCTATAGACTTCTTAAGAAATTGTTAGCTAAGCTGAAAGAAAAATCCTTGAATGCTAGAATGAAATATGATCCCGCTATTGCCACTTTACCTATCTTTATTATAGATAAAGATTGTGAATTATCTATCGATCTTGAGTTAATTACTTTGGTTGAATCGGATCCTTTCTATGGTTATGAATCTGAAACTGTTGTGGCACATCTTACCAAATTGAATGATATAGCCATCTTATTTTCTCATCAGGAAAAAATGCGGTATTACTATATTCTTAAGTTGTTTCCTTTCTCATTAAAAGGTGATGCCAAGTTATGGTTTAATTCTCTTGCTCCTGGTTGTGTGCGTAGCCCCCAGGATATGATTTACTACTTCTCTCAAAAATATTTCCCCGCTCATAAGAAACAAGCTGCCTTACAGGAAATATTTAACTTTGTGCAAATTGAAGAATAGAGTCTCCCACAAGCTTGGGGGAGGTTCCAATTACTTAATTCTTTGCCTGATCATCCTCTCAAGAAAAATGAAATACTTGATATCTTTTATAATGGACTAACCGATGCTTCTAGAGACCACCTGGATAGTTGTGCTGGTTGCATTTCCAGGGAAAGAACTTTTGAGAAATCTGAATTGCTATTGAATAATATGTTGAGTAATGATAATGATTGGACACTTCCTGAACCAATTCCTAAGCCAACTCCAAAGAAAACGGGTATTCTATTTCTCGGTCCTGAAGATATGCAAGAGGCAAAGAAATCAATCAAAGAAAAAGGTATTAAAGCTGAAGATGTTAAAAATTTACCGCCTATTGAAGAAATAAATGGTCTTGATAACCCGACACAGGTAGTAGAGGTAAACTCTCTCCATAGATTTGATGAAGGTCATATTCCTCATAATAAGTCTGGTAGTCAATGCTTGGATGAGTTTGATAATTTTATTGTTAAACAAGAAAATTTCAATGCGTATGTTAGTAGACAATTGAAACATAATGCTTACATGCTTGAACACTTGAGCGATTATATGTCTAGAGTTAAAAATGATCTTAAACTTATTACTAAACATGCATTGATGGTTACGACTCAAGTAGAACAAGTACTTAAGGCACATGATGATTTGCTCAATGAGTTGAATAGTAAGAACAATGATAATGCGATTAGGGTTAGGACTAGAGGTGGTAAAATGACCCAGGAACCTTTGTATCCTGAGGGCCATCCTAAGAGAGCTGAGCAAGATTCCTAGAGAATTAAAACTGATGCACCCAGTCCTAGTAATAAAAAGAAAAAGAAAGCTAATAGGACTTTGCATGCTGTGAATCTGTTATAGACACACCTGAGAATCCTAATGATATTTCTATTTCTGATGCTGAGACACAATTTGGTGATGAACATGAACCTAGTGATAACGTTAATAATGATGTTCATGTTGATGCTCAACCTATTAATGATAATGATGTAGAGATTGAACTTGCTGTTGATCTTGATAACCCACAATCAAAGAATCAACGTTACAATAGGAGAGACTTCATTGCTAGGAAACATGGTAAAGAAAGAGAACCATGGGTTCAGAAACCCATGCCCTTTCCTCCTAAGCCATCCAAGAAAAAGGATGATGAGGATCTTGAGCGCTTTGTTGAAATAATTAGACCTATCTTTTTGCGTATGCGTTGGACTGATATGCTTAAAATGCCTCCTTATGCTAAGTATATGAAAGATATTATTACTAATAAAAGAAAGATACTGGAAGCTGAAATCTCCACCATACTTGCTAATTATACTTTTAAGGGTGGAATACCAAAGAAACTGGGAGATCCAGGAGTACCACCTACCATGCTCCATTAAAAGAAACTAAGTTAAAACTGATTTATGTGATCTTGGAGCCGGTGTTAGTCTTATGCCTTTTTCTTTGTATCGTAGACTTGAATTGAATAAGTTGACACCTATTGAAATCTCTTTGCAAATGGTTGATAAATCAACTGCTATACCCATCGGTATTTGTTAGGATGTGCCTGTTGTGGTTGCAAACGTTACTATCTTGACGGACTTTGTTGTTCTTGATACTCCTGAGGATGACAGTATGTCGATCGTCCTTGGTAGACCCTTTTTGAATACTGCAGGGGCTGTTATTGATTGCAACAAAGGAAATGTCACTTTTCATGTTAATGGTAATGAGCATATGGTACACTTTCCAAAGAAACAACCTCAAGTTCATAGTATCAATTCTATTGGAAAAATTCCAACTATTACTATTGGAGGTTTTGAATTCCCTCTCCCTACTTTCAAAAAGAAATATGATATTCTTATTGTTGGGGACATGCATATCCCCATTGAGGTAACCTAGTGTTATTCGAAAATTCTCCGGTCTCATGTTATTCGAAAGAGGTTTGTTAATAAGACTTGATCAACCTTGTTAATGGATTCCTTTTGATGAGCATAAGATGGATGAATTTAGAAAGCACAACTTTCTGTACCCACCTTCTACTTTCTGTTATTTAGATTAAATAAAGCAAAAATAGTATTATCTGCCTTCTGAATTATCCGTGCAATAAAAAAATGTCCCGAAAATAAAAGTGCTCCAAATGTCCTGAAATTTTAGTATGATTTTTATAGAATATTTAAGAATTTCTGGCACTGAACACACACCAGGGGGGCTCACCAGCTGGCCACAAGGGTGGAGGGCGTGCCCTCACCCCCTGGGCATGCCCCTTGTCCTGGTGGGCCCCATGTGCCCCCTCCACTTATTCCAGCACCCATCCACTCCCATCTTCCTCCAGAAAAAATCACTTTATAGCTCAAACTCGTGTTCTTGCTCATCTTGTTGCCATTTTTGATCTCCTTGCTCAAAGCTCCATTCACAAAACTGCTTTGGGGGGTTGTTCTTCGGTATGTGACTCCTCCAATGGTCCAATTAGTTTTTGTTCTAGTGCTTTATTCATTGCAAATTTTTGCTGCTGTGGTGACCTATTCTTGAGTTTGCATGTCAAGTTTATGTGGTCCAAAGTAGTTTTGTTCCATGATATAGCCTCTAGGCACTTTTATGAGTAGTTGCTATCAATTTTTTTGAGTTTGATTCATTTTTATTTTGACTCACTAAAAATTTCAGAAATTTTTCAGAGGAAGAAAAATGTCCAGAAAAATGTATCAAGGTGGTTCTTCGAGGAAGCAAGCACCGAAGCGCGCGATACGCGAACCGAACCTTGAACCACCAAGGGAAGCTCAAGTGAAACCTTGTGAATGGCCGTCAGATGAATTTATGGATCGTACAGGTTTCAAGGATGAATTCTATGCGTACGTACAAAATGCCGGCCTTGAGGATTTCTTGTCAGACAAGTGCCTACAATATTATTATCTCACTGATTCCTCTATGCGGAGGTTTGAGTTTTCATCTAAGCGTAATACTCATACTATCTTGTTCGATCTTTATGATGAATCTTATACCATGGACCTAGAAGACTTTTGTGATGCATGAAAAATTCCACAATGGGGCCTTCTTAGTGAGCCTCATAAATCTGAATATAATGATTTTCTTGCTAGCATCACTGTTGGAGAAAATAGAAATATCACACCAGCCTCCATGGGGAGCATTCATTTTCCTGCCGTACATTATTTTGCTCTCTTCATAGGCAGATACATTAATGGTAAACATGATCACAACCACCTTTGTGCATTGGATCTAAGTGTCCTCAAGTGTGCAGTGTTGGGTGACAAGCGATATAATTTAGCGGCTATTATTGCTAGGAGGTTACACCATAATGCTAAAGTTGGAGATTTATTTGGTGGGATTTATGCAACTCGTTTGGCAAATTATTTAGGTGTACCCATAAGGGGGTATGATATGGAGTTGCCACCTGCTTTTCTTGATTATAATGCTTTGGTGCACTATAAGTTTCTTGAGAGGAACTAGAAGTCCCTCTAGTACCGACTAATCTTTGACAAACGGCGCGCCGTCCATGTTACCTTTCCTGCTCCTGCCTTCTTTAACTTTCATGCAAATGGGCGATATTTTATAACTAGAGAGGAGGCAAACGAGTATGAGCGAACAGCGGAGGTTGCTCGCCTTTAGGAAGCAGCTCGCCAAGCAGCAGCTGCAGCAGCACAGTACAGCCCCAACTATGATCTCGGATATCATCCAGGCTAGTGGTGGCCTTAGACCAACCTAGGCCAAAAGCCTAAGCTTGGGGGAGTATGTATTTCTCACCGACATTACATTCATGTTCACACACTCATTTCAGTTGTCGGTTTTCATACTTTTTCATTGTATTATCCATGTTAGTTTATTTCTTTATCCGCTTTCTTCTTGTGTGTTTGAAAAATCTTAAGAGAAAAACAAAGAAAATTAGTTGTAGTTAGTTTATTTCCCTTCTATGCTTGCTTGGTAGTAATATTAACAGAAAACCCAAAAAGATTTCTCGTTCTTCTTTTGCTTGTTGGGAGCTTTCCCGTGTAAATAGTTTTTCTCGTTCTTGTTTTACTTTCTTCAGAAAAACAAAAACTCCAAAAACATTTTAGTGCGTTTCTTTGAAATTCTTTTCTTCTCTTTGGGGTCGAGAGGAGAAGACCACGATGAAAATGTTGAGTGGCTCTCTTATGCATTATTGTTGATTTAACAAAGAGCCCATATTTCCTTGTGTTCTTCTTTGAATAAATGTTTGCAGATTCCAGCTTAGTCCAACGCACGTGCACTATTATTATTATCCACACCGTTCAGTCGTGCAAGTGAAAGGCAATAATGACGATATATGATGAAATAATTGATAAGAGGAAAAGCTGGTATGAACTCGACCTATCTTGTTTTTGTAAATATGATTAGTTCACCGTTCCTGATTTAGCCTATTATGAATGAAACATTTTTGCAATGACAATTAGAGATTATAGTTACTCATGGCATGATTAATTATCTAGGAGTTTATAATGGTTTATGTTGCGTGCCAACATGAATGTTAAAATGGTTGTGATGTAGTATTATAGGATGGTATCCTCCTTTAAATGATTCGAGTGGCTTGACTTGGACATGTTCACGCATGAAGTTGAAACAAAATCAACATAGCCTCCATGATATTTATGTTCATGGTGATTTATATCCTACTCATGCTTGCATTCAATGTTGGTTCATTGCATGTTTATGACTGTTGTCGCTCTCTAGTTGGCCGCTCCCCAGTCTTTTTCTAGCCTTCACTTGTACTAAGCGGGAATACTACTTGTGCATCCACTTCCATAAACCCAAAGTTGTTCCATATGAGTCCACCATACCTTCCTATATGCGGTATTTAACTGTCGCTCCAAGTAAATTTAGTTGTGCCAAACTCGAAACCTTTAAATGATATATGTTTTGTATGCTCGAATCGCTCATGTAGCAACTAGGGTTGTCAATATCTTCCATGCTAGGTGGGTTATTCTCATGATGGGTGGACTCCGCTCATCATTCATGAGAAAATGGCTGGTAACCGGGATGCCCAGTCCCATGCTCAAATCAAATCAAAATTATATCAAACAAAACTCCCCAGGACTATAGTTAGTTGGACGGTACCCGTTATTTTGGACCAGCCGTGGAATGTGCTTCTTGGTGGAGGGGGAGTATAAACATTACCATTCTGTTTGGGAACCGCCTATAATGTATGTAGCATGGAAGATACCGAGATCTCTTGGTTTTTATGTTGACAATGAAAGCATACCGCTCAAAATATTATTTATCTCTATTTCAAAAACTCGAGCTCTAGCACCTCTTCAAATCCCTGCTTCCCTCTGCAAAGGGCCTATCTATTTACTTTTACTACTGAGTCATCATCCTACTATAAAAAGCACCAGTTAGAGAGTGCCACTGTCATTTGTATGCATTGTTATTAATTGATATTGAGTATGACTGTGACTGGATCTCTGTTACCATGAATTACAATGTCTAGTCAGTCCTTGATCTTCATGGGTGCTCTGCATTTATGTTTTGTGGTCTCAGAAAGGGCTAGTGAGATACCATCTTGTTATATCATATCATGATTGTTTTGAGAAAGTGTTGTCATGCAAGATTTATTATTATTGCTCGCTAGTTGATTATGCCGTTGATATGAGTAAATGTGAGACCTAAATGTTATTGTGAATATGGTTAGCTCATAATCTTTGCTAAAAACCTGAATGATGGCTTTACATATTTGCAACAACAAGATCAAACAGAGTTTGTAAAAGTTTTTCTTTATCACTTTCAGTTTGTAAACTGAATTTCTTCAGGACAAGCAATGGGTTAAGCTTGGGGGAGTTGATATGTCTCCATCGTATCTACTTTTCCAAACTCTTCTGCCCTTGTTTTGAACTCTAACTTGCATGATTTTAATGGAACTAATCCGGACTGACGTTGTTTTCAGCAGAATTGCCATGGTGTTATTTTTGTGCAGAAATAAAAGTTCTCGGAATGAGCTGAAACTTCGCGGAGATGATTCCTGGAATTAATGAAAAAATATTGGCGAAAGAATCTAGTGAAGGGGGCCCACACCCTGGCCACAAGGGTGGGGGCGAGCCACCCGTCCTTGGGGGCCCCGTGGACCTCCACCGACCTCAACTCCAACTCCATATATTCACGTTCGGGGAGAAAAAAATCAGAGAGAAGGATTCATCACGTTTTATGATACGGAGCCGCCGCAAAGCCTGGTTCTTCCTCGGGAGGGCAGATCTGGAGTCCGTTCTGGGATCCAGAGAGGGGAATCCGTCGCCATTATCATCATAAACCATCCTCCATCACCAATTTCATGATGTTCACCGCTGTGCGTGAGTAATATCATCGTAGGCTTGCCAGACGATGATGGGTTGGATGAGATTTACCATGTAATTGAGTTAGTTTTGCTAGGGTTTGATCCCTAGTATCCACTATGTTCTAAGATTGGCTATGCCTAATTCTTGTCACTAGGGCCCGAGTGCCATGATTTCAGATCTGAACCTATTATGTTTTCATGAATATATTTGTGTTCATGATCCTATCTTGCAAGTTATAGTCACCTACTACATGTTATGATCCGGCAACCCCGGAGACCACTCTCGGTGATGACTGTAGTTTGAGGAGTTCATGTATTCACTATAGTGCTAATGCTTTGGTCCGGTACTCTATTAAAAGGATGCCTTAATATACCTTAGTTTCCAATAGGATCCCGCTGCCACGGGAGGGTAGGACAAAATATGTCATGCAAGTTCTATTCCATAAGCACGTATGACTATATTCAGAATACATGCCTACATTATATTGATGAACTAGAGCTAGTTCTGTGTCACCCTAGGTAATAACTGTTGCATGATGAATGCCATCCGACATAATTATCCATCATTGATCCATTGCCTACAAGCTTATTTCACATTGATCTTTGCTCCACTACAAAACCGCTATTGTTACTTTTGCCACCATTACTATTACTTCCATATTACTTTGCTACCAAATAGTTTGCTGCAGACATTAAGTCTTTCAGGTGTGGTTGAATTGACAACACAGCTGCTAATACTTGAGAATATTCTTTGGCTCCCCTTGTGTCGAATCAATAAATTTGGGTTGAATACTCTACCCTCAAAATCTGTTGCGATCCCCTATACTTGTCGGTTATCAACCGCCACGAGATGGTCGTGGGCGTCCTCGACATGGTTGTTGGCGGCCTCCATCAGGGCTGAGGCCGCCGCTGCAGAACGGACAGCTGTTGTGCCGCTCTCGCTAGTTGCTATCCCTGAGGCCGATGTTGCTGCCACCACCTGAGAAGCAACACCGTCTCTTTGGGATGCCTTGGCCGCCAGGTCACAATTGTATCTGCGCTCATGCACCTTGTTAGCACATGCATGGCAACTTCCTAAGTTGCTCACTTGCCGGAGTGGGCCGCCGAAATTGCCCTCACAACGCGGGTCCATGTCCCCATCTTTCACCCGCGATGATTGAACAGCAAAATGATATTTGGGGAGAAAGCTAGTGTGCTTGACACGCCGGCTGTGGACTGTAGCTGATGCACCTTCTCGCGTAGGCCATAGGCGTGCTATACACCGACGTGCTCCAAGATATTTTGTACTACATCTCACACGGTTGGTGATAATAAACTGTGTGTGATCTACTTGATTTTTCATATTGATTTGAATTACATAATGGGGTCATAGCGGCAATGGAGGGTGTTTGAATTGCTAGATCTTTTATCTACAGTGACATGCAAATATAAGTGTGTCGTACAAAAATTGGAATTATTCAGGGTTCGTTTGGACATTTTATACATTAAATTTGTTTTCTAGCCATTTCAGGTGCACAATTCAAACTTAAACTACATGCACATGCTTCGGTGACCAACATGGATTGTAAAATCATATATGTGTCCATGGGTTTATGCTTATGTACCATGCAAGAAATGGGGATGAATTTCGAACGCCACATCACCATGGCTCTAGAGCAAACGTTGAGGTACTTGCTTTTGTAATTCTATTAAATCCAAAACCCGTCTGAAACTCATGAACCTTGGCATGCTATCATGGAATGGCATAAACATGCTGGGGTAAAAAGTATTGTCCCATTTGGGGTAGGTTATGGTATAAGCTTCTCACAAACCAGAGCTTATCATAAGAAGCCTCATGGTTCCGTTAGGGAAACGTGTCACCTTTGTGGACAAAACGATATTCGTCGCCTCTTCTTGCTTTCAACTTTTTCCTGGTGTCAACATAGAACAACAGGAGTGTCGTGTTAAATTTTGGAATTTGTCGGGGATCGTTTGGACAATTTTATACGTTAACTGAGTTTTCTAGGCATTTATGTGCATAATTCAAAATTAAACTACATGCACATGCTCCAGTCCATAAAAACGGGCTCAAATGCGTGTCCTTGATTGCCAGCTTAGGTCACATGCAAGAAATGAGAATGAATGTCAAACAACTTGACACTGTCGCTCGGCCGCTAACATTGAGATGCATGGTTTTAAAATTCTAGTAAATCAAAAACTTGTCTAAAATTCCTGAAACTTGACATGATATCATGGAACGGCATCGACATGCCGTGGTAAAAATATTGTCCCATTTGGGGCAGGTTTGGGTATAAGCTTCTCGCAAACCAGAGCTTACTCTCACAACAAGCCTGATGGTTTCGGTAGGGAACGTGCCACCTTGGGGGGACGAAACAATATTTGTTGCCTCTTCTTACTTTCAATTTTTTTTCATGTCACGTAGAACAGCAGGAGTGTTATGTCAATTTTTGGGATTTTTTGGGGTTCGCTTGGACATTTTTATACATTAACTAAGTTTTCTATGCATTTATGTGCATATTTGAACTACATACACATGCTCCAGTGCATATAAATGGGTTCAAAATTGAAATGTGTGTCCTTGGTTGCATGCTTAAGTCCCATGTAAGAAATGAGAATGAATGTCAAACACCTTGCCACCGTCGCTCCACCACTAACATTGAGATACATGCTTTTTAAATTCTAGTAAATCGAAAACGCGTCTGAAATTTATGAAACCTGACATGCTAGCATGGAACAGCGTCAACATGCCGTGGTAAAAATATTGTCCCATTTGGGGCAGGTTGGGGTATATAAGCTTCTCACAACCCAGAGCTTCTCACAACAAGCCTCATGGTTACGGTAGGGAACGTTTCACCTTTCTGGACGAAATGATATTTGTTGCCTCTTCTTGATTTCAATTTTTTTTCTAGTGTCAACACTGAACAAAATGAGTGTTGTGTTAATTTTAGGAATTTTTGGGGTTCGTTTGGATATTTTTATACATTAACTGAGTTTTCAATGCATTTATGTGCATAATTCAAATTTGAACTACATGCACATGCTCTAATGCATATAAATTGGTTGAAAATTCAAATTTGTGTCCTTGGTTGCATGCTTAGGTCCCATGCAAGAAATGGGAATGAATGTCAAACACCCTGCCACCGTCACTCGGCCGCAAACATTGAGATACATGGTTTTTAAATTCTAGTAAATCCAAAACTAGCCTAAAGTTCATGAAACTTGACATGCTATCATGGAGCTGCATCAACATTCTGTGGCAAAAAATGTGTCCCATTTGGGGCAGGTTTGGGTATAAGGTTCTCGCAAACTAGAGCTTCTCACAACGAGCCTGATGGTTTTGGTGGGGAACGTGCCACCCTTGGGGACGAAACGATATTCGTTGCCTCTTCTTTCTTTCAAATTTTTTCTAATGTCAACATAGAACGACAGGAGTGTTGTGTCAATTTTTGGGATTTTTTGGGGCACGCTTGGGCATTTTTATACATTAACTAGGTTTTCTAGGCATTTTACGTGCATAATTCAAATTTGAACTACATGCACATGCTCCAGTGCAGAAAAATGGGTTGACATATGAAATGTGTGTCCTTGGGTGCATGCTTAGGTCCCATGCAAGAAATGGGAATCAATTTCAAACACCAAGGCACTGTTGATTGCAGGGAAAACATTGAGATACTTTTTAAAAAAAAATCTAGTAAATCCAAAACTTGTCTGAAATTCATGAAACTTGGCATGCTATAATGGAATGGCACCCGACATGCTATGGTATTTGTCGGCATCCTAGATCAGGGGGTATCCAGCCCTGCCTGCCTGCGGCCCACCGCCGGGCTCCATCAATGGTCTGGTACGGCCCAGCTTCAACATCGACAATGCAAGACCCTCGCGAGGGGCCAAGCCTCGCGAGGCGGACGACACCAAGACCCCCGAGGGGACCGGCCTCCTCGGGCTGGCTCTTGAGGGGCGGAGAGTTATATGCAAGGCAACCTCATGAGGCTCAGCTGACGTGAGCCATGAGGACCAAGTCCAGGTGGGCGCCAGGCGGGCGCAGAGCGCAGGTTTCCTCTTTGGTACAAGGGAGGTAAGCCACAGGCGCGGAGTCCCAAGGAATTTGCCAAATGTTGCCATTTCGGTGCAACAAGGCCAAGACCGCTAGGACGGCAGGGCGGAGGTCATCGACGAGCCTACCATAGCGTCACGACCAGAGGATTTTCGCATGCGAAGAATACTTTTGTCAGGATAAGTTGTACTACTTGTCCCCTTTCAAATCCGGCCGTTGTGGGATCCCTTCCGCCAACATTTGGGAAGAGGACCAGGCCACTATAGATAGGACTAGCTACCACCATAGAAAGGGGATGGGTCACGGAGAGACAAGTAGAACTAGAACACACCACACCAGCTCAAGAACACCTCACCTCCTGAGGCCAGTTCATCCACTGTACTAGTTTATCCTCAGCCCTTCGAGGCAATCCACCAAAATGCTGGAGTAGGGTATTACACCACAAGGTGGCCCGAACTAGGATAAACTGTTGTGTCCCTGTGTCTCTTTGAGATCCACGCGCTAGGCTTCGGAGGATCGCGAGTAGGTAGGCTGGGTAGGTTGAGATCTCCGCACGCACCCCAGAGTTCAAACCTCTCAAGGGTTTGCGGATCCCACAATATGACATTTGGCACGTCAGGTAGGGGTGCGTTGGATCTTCTCTTCCGTCGATTGATCCACCACCACTCTGACACCTCCATGGCCGATGCGCGCAGGGCTCGCGCCGAGCGTCGGGCTACAGTCGCCGCTTGTGTTGTTCAGACGGCTCCGACGGGCGATGGCTGTGCCCTTCGTGCTCCGTCTCCAGTGGCCAATGCCGCCATGGGCCCTACCGGCCATGAGCAGCAAGCTTCATCACTACACCCACCGGTGTGTCGCGACGGGCGCACCGCTACTCCATCACTGACCCCTGCAGCTTCGTCATCCCACGGGCATCACAGTCAGGCGGACGCGCAGGCCACTCTGCTCATGGCGTGGGAGCTCCTTCGCTACTGCTCGGTCGACGACCTCTACGAGGAGTGCCTCGAGCGGATCGCTGAGCTCATCAGCGTCGCACACGGGGGCTCCGCCGAGCCGGCTCGCTCGCTGCCTCTGCACCCACCTGCAGCGGGCAACGTGGCGCATGGGGCTCCTCCGCCACCTCCGTCCCAGGGCACCATCATTGAGCCAAGGCATGTGGCGCCATGACGCGACCTGCCTTGCCCGGCACCGGCTCGGGATGACGTGAGCTGCCAGGTGGTGCAACGTCCCAGTAGGAGAAGCGCGCGTGCGTCCAGCACCCCAGCACCAGGCCCGCGTACCGCTGCAGGAGGTGGCAATGTGCGTGCACCATGACCAGTTTCCACCCCCTCGACGACCTCCGGTGGCCACGGCAGGGTGCCGCGCGTTCACCCCGGAGCTCCGCCATGTCATCTGGCCAAGCAAGTTCAAGGCTGACCTAGCTCCACGCTATGACGGCACTGCCGACCCGGCCAAGTTCTTGCAGCTATATGAGCTGAGCATCGAGGTGACCAGCGGCGATGAGAAGATCATGGCGAACTGGTTCCCGATGGCCCTCAAGGATGGCGCGCGTTCTTGGCTCCTGAACCTAACTGAGGGGTCGGTTTCCTCCTGGGAGGAGATGCGCAGCCGCTTCATAGCCAACTTCCAGGGCACACGCGACCGTCCGCCGGCTGCGGGTGACCTACATCGCATCAAGCAGCAACCTGGAGAGACCCTGCAGAAGTATATCCAGCGCTTCAACAACGTTCGCCTCAAGATCCCCAAGGTGTCGGACGAGGCCATCATCTCAGCATTCATTGATGGCGTCCGTGATGTCAAGATGAAGGAGGAGCTCGCCATCCACGAGGACCTCTGCACCGCTTTGGAGATGTTCAACATGGCGAACAAGTGCGCGAGGGCTGAGGAGGGATGCCTCTCCCTCCTCGATCTCCCTGACGCCCAAGACCAAGGGCGTGAAGCACATGGGGCCAGCTGTTCTTGCGGTTGAGCCAGAGATGAAGCACGGCTACGACCACCCCGAGTCGTCCAAGAGCAACCGGCCGTTCTGCGTCTTCCACAACATTCACAGCCACAACACCAATGACTTCCAGGAGCTCAGGGCCCTCCGTGACGGGCGCCTCGGTCGACGCCCCGAGTGCAATGATCAGGCTATGGCCGTGGAGGCGGCCGAGGTGGAGGATGTTGGGAAGGGCGCGACCATCGTCAGGAGTGGCGCGACCAGCCTCATGAGGACCGCTGGCAGGGCCAGCCTCACGAGGGTGCTTGGAGGGAGCAGCCTCGTGAGGAGCTCCCTCAGGGCAATGCTGTCATGCCTCCTCTACCTCTACCGCCAAGAAGGAATGAAGATCACCACCAGGACAGAGGGGCAGGGGGCTTCCAGGAGCCTCGTGCCATCGCCTGCATGTTGGGAGGTTCACAGGCCCCAGTTTCCCACCGCATCTTCAAGCAGCTCGCGCGTGAGGTGAACGCGGTGCTCCCCAAGCCCAAAGCAACTCGCCCTCTCAGGTGGTCCAAGTGCTCCATCACCTTCGACTCCTCAGACCAGCTCAAGTGTGCGACCACTACTGGCGCGCTCCCTATGCTCTGCTCCCCTGCCATCAGCAACATGGTCGTCACCAAGACTCTCATCGATGGCGGAGCAGGGCTCAATGTTCTGTCTGATCAGACGTTCATTAGGCTCCAAGTGCCATACTACCAGCTTCACCCCACCAAGCCATTTTCAGGAGTGACCGACGATTCTACACACCCGATAGGGCAGGTTCGCCTCCCTGTCACCTTCAGCAAGCGCAACAACTACCACACCGACCTCATCAACTTCAACGTCGCCGACATCCGCTTGCCCTACAACGCCATCCTAGGGTACCCCGCACTGGCCAAGTTCATGGTGGCTACGCACCATGGCTACAACGTCCTCAAGATGCCAGGAAGCGGCGGCGTCATCACAGTCGCATGTCAAGAGAAGGATGCGGTGTGCTCCCTCGAGCGCGCCTTCCAGGCTGCAGCAGTCGAGAACTCGGAAGACGAGGACAGCGCTCTCCCTCCTGAGGTCGTCCCCAAGACGAAGAAGCTGCAGCTAGGACAGGGGTCTTGTGAGGAAGCATTGCTTGAGGCCGCCGCGCTGAGACTCGCGCCTCCGGGCGCGGCACCTTCACCCATCGCATAGGAAGGCATGCCTGGTGGCCCTCTTAGGCTGGGCTCGGGGCTCTCCTTTGGAGGGCCTCAGACCTAGCCAGGGTCACGAGGGAGGCGCTCGGGCACCATGTGGAGGCACTCTTCACAGCATGCTTCCTAGGAGAAGGCAGCAGGCGTGAGGCACCAGGTGTTTAGGGGTTCATCAGCAAGGCAATCAAAGAGATTCAAGAAGGAAGGGTTCTGCAACGCGATCGTCGCCTGCCGCATGGCGCAGCTCACTGCCCTGGCGAGGGTAAGGAGTTCCGCGTCTACATCGACATCCCCGGGCTCAACAGAGCCACGTCTCGGCAACTCATCTGGCCGTCACGTGTCGGCCGGTGCGAGGGACCGCCTCATAGCTACGTCAGCATGCCCTTTGGCTTGCCGGGTGCGGTTGAAGCGTTCCAGTGCTGCATGCGGGACGCCTAGACGGCTTGCGAGGCCAGGCACCAGGCGATCCTGGCGGAGATGGAGGAGCACCTTCAGGAGCCTCTCAGCCCCTCTGAGCCTCCCGAGCCTCAATACTAGGGCGGCTCGTGAGGAGTGATTCCGGCGGCGCGTGTTTTTTAGCTACTTCAACACCTCTTCAGCAACGGTACCAGGTGATATCTATCTAGTTTGTTCAGTCTGGGAGCGCCCCTCAGGCTGCATCATCCCTAGGAAGTGTGGGTCCGTCCCTATGGCATGTATCATTTTGCCTTCACCAGGACTATATAACCGTTTCTGTGAGTTTGTCTATGATTGCCACCCTGTGACCGCCTCCCTGCGGCTCTTCATGTGTGCTGACTAATACCTCTCCTGCATTGCTGCATGACAACTTACATTGGCATGGCGCTTGTGCTTGGGTCCGTCCCTGCAACGCCGATAAACCCGGGGATCAAGCTCTGGTCCGCGGCCTGCCTCGCGTACACCACCTCGCCAGGTCCCCGATGCCTTGGACCAGTGCCTCGGGCTGCAGGCCCGTTTCGCAGGGGTCCGGGTCATTCATGTCATCTAACCTGCAGGTTCACCTGGCGATGGGCCACGGGTCGGCCTGGACAACCACCATCTGGCCTTGCGAGTCGCTTGCACGTTAAAGGGGGGGGGGTCTCCCGAGCATCGTGTCTCGGGAGCTCCTACTAGTTCTCCAGCCCTCACCCCCTGGCCTTGACCACGGCATCGCGACCTGACATACCAGTGGCGACTGAGCTCGCTCAAGGGCCGGGTCCCGAGGACGTAGAGTGCCATGGCAAGCGACGCAGGAAGGTGGCCAATGCAGGCTGCACCCAACGGCACCACAGGCATAGGAGCAAGCATCATCCCCCTGATGGACCGAGACACCAAAAGATAAGTCCCGGTTCGCTGCGGCGCCAGCTTCACTCCCTGCACGCCCCGCCTCGTAGTTCCACTTTGGCACTTCTACTCCCCTTTTCAATTCTCTGTGCAGCAGCTTGCATGCCAAGGGGGACCTCGTCAGCATCACGCCTCATGAGCTCTTACTGGACCTCGGGACGCTCACCTCCTAGCCTTGACCACGGCATCGCGACCTGGCATACTGGCGACAGCTGAAGCCTGCCTGGGGACTGGGTCCTGTCAGCGTAGAGCGCCATGCTGCCCAGGGAAAAGAAAAGTGGCAGACCGAGCCGAACTGGGATACATGCATTCATTAAAAAATCAGAAGAAGTAGCGTTGATTTTAAGTACATTCCTTACATACCCCATGGGGGCTAGTCTTCATTCCACGCAAGGAAAACAACTACTAGGCCCTACGGCATCGTCGCGACGCCGGGCGGTAGCCATGGCCGTGCTCCGGCCCCGACGGGAGCTTGGCGGCACGTAGCTACCGTCGCTCGACTCCGGAGAGTCACTGGGCTCAGGAGAGTCTGTGGATTCCCAGGAGTCGCCACTATAGCTGGACGAAGTGCTGAAGGGGGCAGCGGCAGGACCAGCACCCGCTGTGGTGTCCCTCGCGTTGTCCCCTTCGGGGCAGCACTCCAACCGTTCGCCCTCCTCGTTGAAGACCTTGAAGAACAGACTGGCCGTGCCATCGTACACAAAGTGGATCGCTAAGGTTCCCTCCGTGCGGCAAGCCCAAGCAACCTCGCCCCATCCTCGCGTCATGAAGACGTCTCCAGGGGGCACCACCTCGACTTCAGCTTCGGTGGCCGAGCTGCGACACCCGAGGTGCTGCAGCCACAGCTCAACCGGCCCCCTCGGAGGCAGCTCGCTGGTGAAGAACCGCGGGTATCGGATCCAGGTGTTGGGAGGCATCACCGTGCACACTACGAACTCGCGTGAGCTGCCCTCGGCGTGGGTCTATGGTGCGGATGGCGGGGCAATGGCGGCCTTGCCATCTTCATCAGGCGCCACTCGACGGCGCACCCCTTCGTCCTGAGCACGAGCATAAATAGGAAGAGGGAAGCCAGGCAGAGGCCTCGATTGCCAAGGCCTGGCCATCTCTCGCCCCGCACAAGCATCGTAGGGGAGGCGGAGCCGTTTCTTCGGCGGGAGGGAGTCAGGCGCTGATACGTCTCCAACATATTTATAATTTATGAAGCATTCATGCTATATTATTATCTGTTTTGCATATTTATTGGCTTTATTATACACTTTTATATTACTTCTGGGACTAACCTATGAACCGAAGGCCCAGCCCATATTGTTGTTTTCTTGCCTATTTCAGTGTTTTGAAGAAAAGGAATATCAAACGGAGTCCAAACGGAATGAAACCTTCGGGAGAGTTATTTTTGGAACGGAAGCAATCCAGGGGACTTGGAGTGCATGTAAGGGAAGCAACGAGGAAGCCACGAGGCAGGGAGCGCACCCCCCACCCTCGTGAGCCCCTCGTGTGTCCCCTGACCGACTTCTTTCGCCTATATATGTCCATATACCCTAAAAAGATCGAGGAGCACAATAGATCGGGAGTTACGCCACCGCAAGCCTCTGTAGCCACCAAAAACCTCTCGAGAGCCCATTCTGGTACCCTACCGGAGAGGCAATCCATCACCGCTGGCCATCTTCGTCATCTAGGCGCTCTCCATGATGAAGAGGGTGCCCTCGGGGCTAAGGGTATGTACTTGTAGCTATGTGTTTGATCTCTCTCTCTCTCATGTTCTTGAGATGATACGATCTTGATGTATCGCGAGCTTTGCTATTATAGTTGGATCTTATGATGTTTCTCCCCCTCTACTCTCTTGTGATTAATTGAGTTTTTGAAGTTGTCTTGTCAGATTGAGTCTTTAAGGATTTGAGAACACTTGATGTATGTCTTGCCGTGCTTATCTATGGTGACAATGGGATATTCACGTGATCTACTTGATGTATGTTTTGGTGATCAACTTGCGGGTTCAATGAACTTATGCATAGGGGTTGGCACACGTTTTCGTCTTGACTCTTCGGTAGAAACTTTGGGACACTCTTTGAAGTACTTTGTGTTGGTTGAATAGATGAATCAGAGATTGTGTGATGCATATCGTATAATCATACCCACGGATACTTGAGGTGACATTGGAGTACCTAGGTGACATTAGGCTTTTGGTTGATTTGTGTCTTAAGGTGTTATTCTAGTACGAACTCTATGATAGACCGAACAGAAATAATAGCTTCATGTTATTTTACTACGGACTCTTGAATAGATCGATCAGAAAGGATAACTTTGAGGTGGTTTCGTATCCTACAATAATCTCTTTGTTTCTTCTCCGCTATTAGTGACTTTGGAGTGCCTCTTTGTTACATGTTGAGGGATAGTTATATGATCCAATTATGTTATTATTGTTGAGAGAACTTGCACTAGTGAAAGTATGAACCCTAGGCCTTGTTTCAAAGCATTGCTATACCGTTTGTGCTCACTTTTATCATTAGTTACCTTGCTATTTTTATATTTTCATATTACAAATACCCATATCTACCATCTGTATTGCACTTGTAGCACCATCTCTTCGCCGAACTAGTGCACCTATACAATTTACCATTGTATTGGGTGTGTTAGGGACACAAGAGACTCTTTGTTTTGGTTGCCGGGTTGTTTGAGAGAGACCATCTTCATCCTATGCCTCCCACGGATTGATAAACCTTAGGTCATCCACTTGAGGGAAATTTGCTACTGTCCTACAAACCTCTGCACTTGGAGGCCCAACAACGTCTACAAGAAGTAGGTTGTGTAGTACTCATCAAGCTCTTTTCTGGCGCCGTTGCCGGGGAGGTGAGTGCTTGAAGGTATATCTTTAGGTCTTGCAATCGAATCTTTTTGTTTCTTGTTTTATCACTAGTTTAGTCTATAAAAAACTACAAAAAATGGAATTGAGTTTGTCTCATACGCTTCATTCTTTTGGTATCTTTCGTGAGAATGATGGAAAGGAAAAGTGTGCTCAAGTGCTAGAAGAAGTCTATAAAATGTTTGGCACTAAATCTTTGAATGATGAGCATGATTGCAATGTTGTTAGTATGAACCCTTTGAATATCGAGAGTACTAATGATGATTGCACTAGTTATGATGAAAGTGTCTCCTATAAGCATGTCAGTTTTTGTGGAGTGCATTGGGTTTGCAAGTACACACGAAATAGGGAAGATAGATATTGCAAGAGGCATAAGCATTTAGAAACAAAATGGTTGCAAGAAAGGCTAGATGTGAGTGCTGAAAATTTAAAATTCCTTTGCCGTACTTGTGAACTTTGCAATGAACGTGGTCATTTACATCTCCTATGCAAAAATATTCATGATCGAATCGTGTCCAAGAATTGTGATGATTTGATTTCTGTTGCACATCATAATGAACTTAGTTTGCTTTTGGGTTATGAAGAAATGAAATGTTTAATTAAGGACCTTCCAAAATTTGCCCATAAGAAATTCCTTGATATTGATCTAGAGGAGATTTATATGTATTGTGCGGTGAACTGCATTGAAAATCCTTATATTGCCAATTACATAAAGAAAAGGAAGAAAATAGAAGATGAAGAGAATACTAATGAAAGGGAAGAGACTTCCCAATATCCTCCTATTATTTCTTATGATGAATCAGGGAACGAGGAGGAGCTTTCTATTCAACCAATCTCATTAATAAAGAGCTCAAAAAGGAGGATTGAACCTACACATGATGTGAAGAAGAAAAAGAAAAGACGAAGAAGCAAAGGTAGAAAGGTATCCCCCTCAAATGATGTTGCTCCTACTACTCATTGTGATGATGATAATTGCTATATTATTGGTGCTATCCATACTATTAATGATGAGAGTGATTATGCTTATGATATGAAAAGGCCCAAGCTTGGGGATGCTATGTTTGATGAGAATGACATATATGAGAATATATTTGCTGCAATTAGTGTTTGTCCCAATCTTGGGGATGCTACATTTAATGAAGATGATATTTATAGCCTCCCAAGTTTTGATATGCAAACTTGTTATGATGATAGCATGCCTCCTACTTATGATGATTATATTGATGAAAGTGGGTTTGGAAGAGTGTTAACTTTAGGAAGTAATGATCCCACTATTTTGGAGGGTGTTGAATCTTATAATATTTATGAAAGTGGATTTGGAGAGGTCATGACTTTATTTAGCGATGATTCCACTATCTTGGAAGAGGTTTCAATTGATTATGATGAGAGAAAAGTTGCTACTTATGATGATTATTGTGATGAAACTTATGCTATAAAAAGTAGTGATGATTATATTTATAAAACTTGTCATGATTATGATTACCCTTTTTCTGAACTTTACTCTTTTAATGTGGAAACAATTTATAGTATTCGAGTCTCTTATGATACTCCTATTATTCCGAATAAGAAGAATTTTGCTTATGTGGAGAGTAGTAAATTTTCTATGCAAGTAGATCATGAAAAGAAAGCTTTAGGTGCTGGTTATATTGTTGAATTCATTCATGATTCTACTGAAAATTATCATGAGGGAGGAACATATGCTTGTAGGAATTGCAATAATACCAAGTTTCCTCTCTTTGTGTTGAAAATCTTGAAGCTATGCTTGTTTTGCCTTCCTATGCTAGTTGATTATTGTTCCCATAAGTTGTTTTCTCACAAAATCCCTATGCATAGGAAGTGGGTTAGACTGAAATGTGCTACCCATATTCTTCATGATGCTCCCGTTATGTTTCAATTCTTATCTTTTATGTGAGCATCATTGTCATCATCATGCCTAGCTAGAAAGGCATTAAAGAAAAGCGCTTGTTGGGAGACAACCGAACACTTACCTTTACTGTTTTTGTGTGTCCACATGATTATGCTACTGTATTAATCATGTTTTATACTTTTTGTTTCAATAAAGTGCCAAGTAAGACCTTTAGAACAGCTTACGGTGATAGTTATGTTGATCCTGCTGAAAATCAGAAACTTTTGCACCCAATAAATTAGTTTTGGTAATTCACAGAAACGTGCTTTTGATCTGATTCTTCTTGCTATTGATTGGTACACACATTTTTTAGGACATCCTAATTTGGTAGGATTTTTGGAGTTCCAGAAGTATACGTTTGATACAGATTACTACAGACTGTTCTGTTTTTGACAGATTCTATTTTCTACGTGTTGTTTGCTTATTTTGATGAATCGATGAGTAGTATCGGAGGGTATGAACCATAGAGAAGTTGGAATACAGTATATATTACACCAATATGAATTTAGAATGAGTTCATAACATTACCTAAGTGGTGATTTATTTTTTTATACTAATGGAGCTTACGAGTTTTCTGTTGAGTTTTGTGTTGTAAAGTTTTCAAGTTTTGGGTAAAGATTCGATGGACTATGGAATCAGGAGTGGCAGCTTGGGGATGCCCAAGGCACACCAAGGTAATATTCAAGGACAACCAAGAGCCTAAGCTTGGGGATGCCCCGGAAGGCATCCCCTCTTTCGTCTTCGTCCATCGGTAACTTTACTTGGAGCTATATTTTTATTCACCACATGATATGTGTTTTGCTTGGAGTGTCATTTTATCTTCTTTTGTTTTGCTTGCTGTTTGAATAAAATACCAAGATCTGAAATTCTTAAATGTTAGAGAGTCTTCACATAGCTACATAATTATTTAACTACTCATTGATCTTCACTTATATCTTTTTGGAGTAGTTTGTCATTTACTCGTGTGCTTCACTTATATCCTATGAGTAAATGGTTGAATGAGTTGAATATCATAAATATGAAATTATATATGTTTAATATGCTTATCCCATGGGGAATAATGACTTCACTTATAGGAAGTAGAGGTGGTAAATTTGTTGGTCATTTGAACAATTCATGAAAGAATATTGAAGGAAGAGAGATTTCACATATAAATATACTATCTTAGACATCTTCTATGATTGTGAGCCCCATTAAGTATTTTCAAACCTGAGCGAATTAGTTGAAATTGGACAAGGAAGACAACGTAATGAGTTATGCTTGGGTATACTTGTATAGAAGTTATATTGTTATAGATCCTCCAACACGTGGTGCTTGCTATTTAGAATCCTTTGCTAGCCAAAATATCTGTACTAAGAGGGAATACTGCTTGCGCATCCAAATCCATTAAACCAAGTTTCTTCCATGAGTGTCCACCATACCTACCTATATGCGGTATTTACCTACCGTTCCAAGTAAATTTGCATGTGCCAAACTCTAAACCTTCAAATAATAATCTATTTTGTATGCCCGAATCGCTCATGTAGCGACTAGGGGCTGTCAGTATCTTCCATGCTAGGTGGGTTATTCTCAAGATGAGTGGACTCCGCTCATCATTCATGAGAAAAATGGCTGGTAAATGGGATGCCCAGTCCCATGATCAAAATATCAAAATCAAATCAAAAATAATTGCAAACAAAACTCCCCCGGGATTGATGTTAGTTGGAGGCACCCGTTGTTTCACGCAAGCCATGGATTGATGATTGTTGTGGAGTAAAAAGCTTACCATTCTATTTGGGAACCGCCTATAATGTATGTAGTATGGAAGATATTGGGAACTCTTGGTTGTTATGTTGACAATGAAAGCATACCTCTCAAAATTATTTATCTCTATTTCAAAACGAGCTCTGGAACCTCTGCAAATCCCTGCTTCCCTCTGCGAAGGGCCCATCTTTTACTTTTATGCAAGAGTCAGTAGTATTCCTTCTCATTCCAACCTACTCTTTGGTTGGCAAGCATCGTGTGATGGGGAAAGATCTAAGCATATATGGCCATTCAAATATATTTGATCATGAATTATTATTGTTGATAATTATCTATATGATAAGTAAGTTGGGAGGCGAAACATTAAGCCCCTATCTTTCTCTGTGTTCGATCGATGCTATTTGTTCTAAAAATATGCTTTGAGTGGTAGCAATCATGGAAGACTATATGATAGTTGAGTATGTGGGATTTTCTAAATCAAAGCTCTGACATAGACCCTTCCTGAAAATAAGATGAATTGCAATTGTTTGATGACTGAGAACATAGTTTGCTAGTTTTCAAGAAAGTTTATGGTCTATGCTTTAAACATTTGAATAGCTTCTTACTTAATTGTGAGAAGTTTTATGAGATGAGTTTCTATTATGACATGTAATGATGCTAGAAAAGGTGATTGAAATTATCATTGATCAAACTTGTGCACCTACTAGCATTCACACTTCATAAATTATTTCTTTTATCATTTACCTACTCGAGGACGAGCAGGAATTAAGCTTGGGGACACTGATACGTCTCCAACGTATCTATAATTTATGAAGCATTCATGCTATATTATTATCTGTTTTGGATGTTTATGGGATTTATTATACACTTTTATATTACTTTTGGGACTAACCTATTAACCGGAGGCCCAACCCATATTGTTGTTTTCTTGCCTATTTCAGTGTTTCGAAGAGAAGGAATATCAAACAGAGTCCAAATGGAATGAAACCTTCGGGAGAGTTATTTTTGGAACGGAAGCAATCCAGGGGACTTGGAGTGCACGTAAAGGAAGCAATGAGGAAGCCACGAGGCAGGGAGGCACGCCCTACCCCCCTGGGCGTGCCCCCCACCTTCGTGGGCCCCTCGTGGCTCCCCTAACCGACTCCTTTCGCCTATATATGTCCATATACCCTAAAAACATCGAGGAGCACAATAGATCGGAGTTCCGCCGCCGCAAGCCTCTGTATCCACCAAAAACCTCTCGGGAGCCTGTTCTGGCACCACGCCGAAGGGGGAATCCATCACCGGTGGCCATCTTCATCATCCAGGTGCTCTCCATAACGAGGAGGGAGTAGCTCACCCTCGGGGCTGAGGGTATGTACCAGTAGCTATGTGTATGATGTCTCTCTCTCGTGTTCTTGAGATGATACGATCTTGATGTATCGCGAGCTTTGCTATTATAGTTGGATCTTATGATGTTTCTCCACCTCTACTCTCTTGTGATTAATTGAGTTTTCCCCTTGAAGTTGTCTTGTCGGATTGAGTCTTTAAGGATTTGAGAACACCTGATGTATATCTTGCCGTGCTTATCTGTGGTGACAATGGGATATTCACGTGATATACTTGATGTATGTTTTGGTGATCAACTTGCGGGTTCAATGAACTTATGCATAGGGGTTGGCACACGTTTTCGTCTTGACTCTTCGGTAGAAACTTTGGGACACTCTTTGAAGTACTTTGTGTTGGTTGAATAGATGAATCAGAGATTGTGTGATGCATATCGTATAATCATACCCACGGATACTTGAGGTGATATTGGAGTATCTAGGTAACATTAGGGTTTTGGTTGATCTGTGTCTTAAGGTGTTATTCTAGTACAAACTCTATGATAGATCGAAGGGAAAGAATAGCTTCATGTTATTTTACTACGGACTCTTGAATAGATCAATCAGAAAGGATTACTTTGAGGTGGTTTCGTACCCTACAATAATCTCTTTGTTTGTTCTCCGCTATTAGTGACTTTGGAGTGACTCTTTGTTGCATGTTGAGGGATAGTTATATGATCCAATTATGTTATTATTGTTGAGAGAACTTGCACTAGTGAAAGTATGATCCCTAGGCCTTGTTAGAAGCATTGCAATACCGTTTGTGCTCACTTTTATCATTAGTTACCTTGCTGTTTATATTTTTTCAGATTATAAATACCCATATCTACCATCCATATTGCACTTGTATCACCATCACTTTGCCGAACTAGTGCACCTATACAATTTACCATTGTATTGGGTGTGTTGGGGACACAAGAGACTCTTTGTTATTTGGTTGCAGGGTTGTTTTAGAAAGACCATCTTCATCCTATGCCTCCCACGGATTGATAAACCTTAGGTCATCCACTTGAGGGAAATTTGCTACTGTCCTACAAATCTCTGCATTTGGAGGCCCAACAATGTCTACAAGAAGAAGGTTGTGTAGTAGACATCAGGCCCTTCCCTAGGAGCCTTCCCCTTCTCGGCCGCAGAATACCTCTTGGTCGGCGCCATGGGAGCAAGACGAAGGAAAGAAGAAGCAGGAGGGAGCGAGACGGAAGAGAGATGGGTAGGGGCTCCGCCCGCTCGCGCATTTATACCCAGGAGAAGGTTAATCGTCGGCCTCCCACGATTTCCAGTGATGATGATTCTCTCTGCATGCAGCATGCAGTTGTCAAGTCTGGCAGTTGCTGTGGCAGCGTGGGGAAGTGGAGTCGCCCATGTCCCATCAATCGCCACGCGTCATCAGGGCCGCAGGCGGTTAGGGCCCGCGGCACTCCGCACTTGCCCGTTGGCTTTGCCTGGAAGCCAAGTCCGAGCGCGCCTTGGGCCCGGTGGCTACTGTCAGCGTCCTGGATCTGGGGGTATCCAGCCCTGCCTGCATGCGGCCCACCGTGTGGCTCCATCAACGGCCTGGTACGGCCTAGCTTCAACATCGACAAGGCAAGACCCTCGCAAGGGGCCAATCCTCGCGAGGCGGACGACACCAAGACCCCCAAGGGGACTGGCCTCCTTGGGTTGGCTCCTAAGGGATGAAGAGTTCTATGCAGGGCTACCTCACGAGGCTCATCTGACGTGAGCCATGACGACCAAGGCCAGGCGGGTGCCAGGTGGGCGCAGAGCGCAGGTTTCCTCTTTTGTGCAAGGGAGGCAAGCCATAGGCGCGGAGTCCCGAGGAATCAGCTAAAGGTTGCCATTTCGGTGCAACAAGACCAAGACCACCAGGACGGCAGGGCGGAGGTCATCGATGAGCCCACCGCAGTGTCACAACCAGAGGATTTTCACAGGTGAAGACTACTTTTGTCAGGATAAGCTGTACTACTTGTCCCCTTTCAAATCCGGCCATTGTCGGATACCTTCCCGCCAACATTTGGGAAGAGTACCAAGGCCACTATAAATAGGACTAGCCACCACCATAGAAAGGGGACGGGTCGAGGAGAGACAAGTAGAACTAGAACACACCACACCAGCTCAAGAACACCTCACCTCCTGAGACCAGTTCATCCACTGTACTAGTTTATCCTCAGCCCTTCGAGGCAATCCACCAAAACGCTGGAGTAGGGTATTACACCACAAGGTGGCCCGAACTAGGATAAACTGTTGTGTCCCTGTGTCTCTTTGAGCTCCACGCGCTAGGCTTAGGAGGATCGCAAGTAGGCAGGCTGGGTAGGTTGAGATCTCTACACGCAACCCAGAGTTCGAACCTCTCAAGGGTTTGCAGATCCCACAATCCGACAGTATTTTTCGTGTCCGTTTTGAGGGAAGGTGCACTCGAATAACAGCCAACAAAGGCATTTTGAAAAAATAGCTGCCACTTTAACATCTCAAAAGTTTCTATAATTTAAATCGTGTGCGTTCTGTTAACCATTCACGTGACGCCACGTGTCTTGGTTTTAATGGCTATAGGAGGTGCCGTGCGGACAGCTGCTTGACTGAACGGGAGGCATGCAAGCACAGTCTGGTGTGCCGGCTAACCGAGAGGCATACAAGCTGTCCTCCAATGCGTAGGCTCACCGAGAAGCGCGCGAGCTGTATGCAGCGGAGGCTCACTGGGAAGCGAGCCCTTTGACTTCCATGGCCGCCCGCCTTGCTCGCATCCTCCCCATTAATGGCGCCCGAGCCGCTATTTAATACGGGCGGCCTTGTTGTTTGCCTCCCATTCCCCTCCCTCCCACAGACTTCCACCAACGCCATGGCGCAGAAGGATCATCTTCCACTAGTCTTCAAGTTTGGTGAAGTCGACTCTGAACTGGAGGATATAGAAAATAAGGAAGAATGGGGCCTCATGAACATGGCCCTGAATGAGCTGGCTGTGGCGGTTGCTTCCCCCGCGCCCGTCCCAGCTCCCATCCTCGCGCCCGCGCCAGCGACCATCCCCATAGCATTGATAGGCTGGTCGTGGAGCTGGAAGCCGCAAGCGTCAGCAAGGTCTTCATGGACCTGCGTGAGATCCTGTACATGCCAGCGCCCATGCCTATGCCCGTGCACGCCCCTCCACCCACCTCGGCACTGGTCCCCGTGAGTTTGCCTGCACCCGCCGCGCCTGTGCCCATGCGCGCGCCCCCCTCAGCGGCATGGGATGCCGCCATCGACCGCTACCTCACAGCGCTGCCAGTTGTCGTCCTCCCGCACCCCGCCTGTCGATCGCATGACGACATGATGTTTGATTTCCAAGTGAAGAACATTTTGTGCTGCCTTGAAGACTTCAACAACGGCGTCCCGGAGGACGACAACGACAATACTGGTGCGGCAAACCTCCTCCGCCACCGCCGGAAATAGTTTTTTTGGCTTAATACTATATCTCGATCATATGAATATAAATTCGTAGTGTGACTGGATGAAAGATATGGTTTGAATGAACTTGTGTTTTTCTCTCTTAATGTATAGACTTATCAAACGATTTTCTTTTCAAAAAACACCAATGGTTTTTAAATGTAAAACACTTGTTGCAAACATTTTAGTTAGAACACCCATATGCAAACCGATAGCTTCCCTAGGAAGCCAAGGGAGAATGTGTCGAGCAGGATTTGTGCAGCTCTTGATCGCAAACGTTTTAGATAGAACACCCGTATGCAAAGTGTGAGCTATGGTCTTCCCCCTTAAGTAAAGGGAAAATTCAGAGCGCGGGATTTGTGCATCTCTTCAACGCAAATGGTTCAGATTGAGTACGGTATGCAAAGCCAGACTTCGGTGCTAAGCCAAGAGAAAATGTGTCGAGCAGGATTTGTACATCCCTTCAACGCAAATGGTTGTTTTGGATGACCCATGTGCAGCCACGTACAGACAATTTGGTAAGATTTGCATCTGTCATATTGGGTATATTGCCATTTGTCACACTGGAAAGATTGATATTTGTTGATCTAGTAACATTGCCATTTGTCAACCTTGTAACACTGTGATTTGTAAAAATATGCAGCTAAAAAACACTAGCACTATCTAATTTTTGCAACTAAAATTTCGTAATTAAGCATAGATTTCATTCATAGATTAAGCAGTTTCTTTATACAAATAGTTCAACTCGACAGCTGAACCAACAAAACTTTTCCCCAATTGTTGCCAACCACGTACTGAAATAGCTAGTTCAAATATATATACTAGCTAATTTTAAGTACGTTGTACAATTTCACCACATCTATAGTCAGATGAACTGAACAAAATAGACCCTCAATACTACTACTACAGAGGGACTTCGTACTACTTCCAGCAACCTCTCCTATGCCGAGCACGCTCAGTAAGAGGCAAAAGAGGAGGAGCCTACCAACGAGCTGGATAACTGCAATACGGTGCCTGCTACTGCTGCACCTTCAGCGACACTCACCTCAAACGCCATCTGCCGCTCCAAACGACCCGTCTCGAAGCGGTGGTTCTCCTCGTAGATCTCCTGATTCCTCGCCTCTGTGGCAGCGTGTGCTGCAGCCACATCGGCAGTAAGGCTCTTTGCATGCTCGATGAGGCACTTCTCCTCCTCCCGCGGGAACTCGGTGTAGCGTGCATGGTCGCTGACGCATGTGCGGGCCTCCACCTCCGCCTCCCGCCTTCGGGCGGCAGTTTTCGGTGTCAAAACCGGCGGATCTCGGGTAGGGGGTCCCGAACTGTGCGTCTAAGGTCGATGGTAACAGGAGACGGGGGACACGATGTTTACCCAGGTTCGGGCCCTCTCTATGGAGGTAATACCCTACTTCCTGCTTGATTGATCTTGATGAATATGAGTATTACAAGAGTTGATCTACCACGAGATCGTAATGGCCAAACCGTAAAAGTCTAGCCTATGAGATTATGATTATGTCCTATGGACTAAACCCTCCGGTTTATATAGACAAGGGAGGGGACTAGGGTTGTACAAAGTCGGTTACAAAGAATGGAATCTACATATCCGAATCGCCAAGCTTGCCTTCCACGCAAAGGAGAGTCCCATCCGGACACAGGAAGAAGTCTTTTGTCTTGTATCTTCATAGCCCAACAGTCCGTCCCATGTTAATAGTCCGATCGTCCAAGGACCCCTTAATCCAGGACTCCCTCAGTAGCCCCTGAACCAGGCTTCAATGACGATGAGTCCGGCGTGCAGATTGTCTTCGGCATTGCAAGGAAGGTTCCTTCTCCGAATACTTCAAAGTAGACTTCAAACACAAGAATCGTGTCCGGCTCTGCAAAACAAGTTCCACACACAACCGTAGAGAGTATAATATTTCACGAGTTCAATCTACTGAAAACTTTTTATAGCGTGACATCACGTCACCGCCCGGCCATTATTCAAACCATTTTTAGCCCGCCGCTCTGTATTTCGAGGCGCGGTTTCACTAGCACGTCTTGTCAATGCAGAGATCGTGTCCCCTTATTGCGGGATTCTCATCAATACGGGCATGGGTAACCCAACCGTGCCACACGCACGGCCCTTGGGAATAGGCGAGTTTCAAGGTGAGTGGGGAGGCGTATGACATTTACTGCCTCTATAAATGGATAAGGATTCACCCTTTTTCAGCCACGCCTTCTCCTTCCTCTGCCCATCCATTCTCGAGCTCCCGTGCCAAGCTCTCGCCTTCTCCGTCCAAAAAATCAATCCAACTATGTCCGGATCCAGAGCAGGAGGCAAGTGGATGGCCTCCTCCGTCAAGGAGAAGGACATCACGAAGCTTTGGGAGGCCGGGTACTTGGCCAAGTAAATCTCTCATCGGCTCCCGGCCGAGGGACAGATCGTCCCCACCTCGGAGCCCCAGGAGAGGGTGGTGTTCATCTCACACTTCGTCCGCGGGCTGGGATTCCCTCTCCACCCGTTCGTCCGCGGACTAATGTTCTACTACAGGCTGGACTTCCACGATCTGGCCCCCAACTCTATCCTCAACATCTCAGCATTTATAGTCGTGCATGAGGCCTTCCTCGGCATCCCACCTCACTTCGGGCTATGGCTGAAGACCTTCAGTGTGAAGCCGAAGGTGGTGAGTGGTTAACAAGCAGAGTGCAGAGGCACCATGGTGGGTAAGATTCCCAATGTCACATGGCTCGAAGGCTCCTTTGTAGAGACTGTCAAAGGGTGGAAGTCAAAGTGGGTCTACATCACAGAGCTGCGCGGCACCAACTGGGCCGCGGCTCCTGCATTCCGGTCCGGAGTCCCGATGCGGCTCACCTCCTGGCAAGAGAAGGGCCTGAACTGGTCCTCTCCGGACGAGGTGACAGCGCTCCAGACGCGTGTCCAGAACATGATAAACAAGATAATCAAACTCGTCAACGTGATCCAGGTGATGCTTGTTCACCGGATCCTTCCGTGCCAACGCCGTACTTGCCATCTATGGGAGTTCGATCCGGCCAAGCACCAGACCCTACTAGAGCTCTTCGGCACGACGCACAAAGACATCTCGAAGGTGCTCTTCAAGGCCAACGAGGCGCCGCCGCCCATGACCGAGGATCGCGGGCATGACTTAACTCACCCTGCCAGTCCGGTAATTCTTTCATGTTTTCAAGGTATACCCTTTACTTGCATACTTGAGGAAGGTGTCTGAGCCTCCCTATCGATTCTTTCAGACCTGGACAGATAAGGCGGAGCGGATTAATTGTACAACTCCGCTGCCAAAGGACCCAGAAATCTCGCTCTTGACGAAGATGCTGGTTCCGACGCCTTATCAGGCACCGGAGAAGAAGGCCAAGAAGAAGGCCAAGGGGACCAGAGGTGGTCTCCGTCGCAAGGGCACTTCGGACGCGACGTCCGAAGACACCAAGACTCACTCCTCCGTCGCCGAGGATGACAAGGAAGAGGAGGAAGAAGAAGAAGAAAGTCGTTCCCCCCTGCGGGGGGGGGGGGGAGAAAGAAGAGGCCGGCCTCCCCACATCTAGGGGCCGAGGCGTCCAAGAAGGGGAAAGCTTCCCTTCCGGACAGCTCCACCGCAGCCACCGACAGCATCTCAGAGTGGCGCCCTAGGGCTAAGCCCCTGGCCAAATCGTAAGTATCCGGACACATTTATATATCCGACCCCTCTACTTCATTGTTTTGACGTATTGAATCATGTATTTGCAGTCCGGATCGGTCCAACCTTGAACGGTCCTTATCTTCAGAACATTCGCTGGACCCGGCGGCGATGGACAGCGGGACCCTTCCAGCGGCCTCCTCACCCAGGGACCTGGATGACGCTGAGGCGTCGTCCTGAAGGATCATAGGCTCGGGAGAGGCCTTCAGGGAGGCGCCGGAGGAGGAGGCCTCGGCTGCCGGACACATGGGGGAGAAAACCCCCATGGATACTGACGATGGGGGCCGTATCTAGTTCGGCCCCACACTAAATATAGTTCCAGAGACATATGCGGCTCCAGAATCAGGCCAGCGGCCTCTTTCAAAAGAAGGCGGTGTGCCTATTCCACAAGTGGCCTCTGTCCATCCAGAGGCACCGGATAACTTGCTGGAAGCGCTGCAAGGCGCTTCCATTGTTGAAGAACACCGTACAAGCCTGTACAAGCCTTCTAACAGGCTTTGAGGTAAGAGAATGTCATAGTATAGACAATAGCCCCTGAGACTCTGTCCGGTGTTCAGAAAGAAAAGTCGAACGAAGGATCAAATAATTTTCGCAGGAGACTAACTTAAAATGTTTATGTGAATAAGCAGGCTTCGCTGGTGGCTGCGACCTCTCACACTGCTGAGGTCTCCTGGCTGAAGCAGAGTCTGGAGCGGACCGAGGAGGAGCTCGGCCGTGTTAAAAAGCAGCTGCAGGATAGCCGAGGTATGCAATAATCTTATATACAGTCAGGAAGGATGAATAGATTGTTGTGGCTGAACTGCCATTTTATTTGTTAGGAGCGGCGACCGAGGTGGAAACCCTCAAGAAGGCGCTGGCCGAGGCCGAGGAGAAAGCGGACAAGGAGAAGGCCGCCAGTGAGAAGCACGAGGCTAGGGTTAGCGAGGTCCAGCAGGAGTTCCAGGACACCTACAAGAAGTGCGAGTCCTTGGAGCGCGACCTTGCGGATCAAAAGTTCGAAATGGACAAGGCCCTCCAGAACGCACACGATGCCCGGGTTGAAGCCCAAGGCGCCCTCCAAGAAATCCAGCAGGCCAGGAAAATCGCGGCGGGTAAGGCCTTTATTATGCAGATTAAATATTTGAAGAAAAGGTTTCTATTACTGACCCGGATTTGGAGTTCTCCAGGGGCATTTGTGGATCTGTTGCGCAGCGTTTTAGATGCTGCAGAATTCTTCCGAGCCGAAGAGGGGAGCTCTACGAAGAAGTTGTTCTGGTCGCAATACCTTGCGCCAGAATATCTAGAGCTGTTGAGCGATCAGCTAAAACAGCTGGTCAAACTGCACAAGGCGACCGAACTAGCCATGAAGGATTTAATAATCTGGCTATGGCCTGCCGAAGCTATCCCCAGCAGCTACTTCGGTCTCGTGAAGCGGCTAGTTAATGCCTGCCCTTGGCTGGATGCTACCATGCAGTCAGTCTGCATTGAAAGCACGTGCATGGCCTTCGCCAGAGTCAATATGCAATGGGGGAAGATGGACGCCGTGAACGTTGCGACCGAGGGGCCGCCCGTGGGAGGAGCACCGCACGCCCGAACTATATTTTGATAATGTCATGGAGGAGTCCCGCATTGTAGCGAAGCGATGTGCAAAGGATGTTATATTTCCGTGAATGCATTCATGCTATCCTGTCCTGTATTATGAAACAAGATCGTTATGTGATATAATGCTTGTTATTTAAAATTTTACCTCCTGTGCGGCCGTATTGTGAAATCTGAGAGTTGGCCAGTCGTCGGCTGATACGTCTCCAACATATCTATAATTTTTGATTGTTCCATGCTATTATATTACCCATTTTGGATGTTTATGGGCTTTACTTTACACATTTATATCATTTTTGGGACTAACCTACTAACCGGAGGCCCATCCCGTATTGCTGTTTTTTTGCCTATTTCAGTGTTTCGAAGAAAAGGAATATCAGACGGAGTCCAAACGGAATGAAACCTTTGGGAGCGTGATTTTTGGAACAAACGTGATCCAGAGGACTTGCAGTGGAAGTCAAGAAACAAGGGAGGCGGCCACGAGGGTGCCCGGCACGCCCCCACCCTCGTGGGCCCCTCGGGAGTCCACCGACCTACTTCTTCCTCCTATATATACCCATGTACCCCGTAAACATCAGAAGCGACCACGAAAAACTATTTCCACTGCCGTAACCTTCTGTATCCGTGAGATCCCATCTTGGAGCCTTTGCCGGCGCTCCGCCGGAGGGGGAATCGATCACGGAGGGCCTCTACACATCATCCCAAGGCCTCTCCGATGAGTCGTGAGTAGTTTACCACAGACCTTTGGGTCCATAGTTATTAGCTAGATGGCTTTTTCTCTCTCTTTGAATCTCAATACCATGTTCTCCTCGATCTTCTTGGAGATCTATCCGATGTAACTCTTTTTGCGGTGTGTTTCCGATGAATTGTGGGTTTATGTTCAAGTTTATCTATGAGAAATATTTGAATCTCCTCTGAATTCTTTTATGTGTGATTAAGTTATCTTTGCAAGTCTCTTCGAATTATTAGTTTGGTTTGGCCTACTAGATTGATCTTTCTTGCAATGGGAGAAGTGCTTAGCTTTGGGTTCAATCTTGCGGTGTCCTTTCCCAATGATAGCAGGGGCAGCAAGGCACGTATTGTATTGTTGCCATCAAGGATAAAAAGATGGGTTTTATATCATATTGCATGAGTTTATCCCTCTACATCATGTCATCTTTCTTAATGCGTTACTCTGTTCTTTATGAACTTAATACTCTAGATGCATGCTGGATAGCGGTTGATGTGTGGAGTAATAGTAGTAGATGTAGGAAGGAGTCGGTCTACTTGTCACGGACGTGATGCTTATATACATGATCATGCCTACATAATCTCCTAATTATTCGCTTTTCTATCAATTGCTCAACAGGAATTTGTTCACCCACCGTAATACTTATGCTATCTTGAGAGAAGCCACTAATGAAACTTATGGCCCCCTGGTCTATCTCTTATCATATAAGCTTTCAATCTACTTTTATTTGCATCCTTACTTTTACAATCTATATCATAAAATACCAAAAATATATTTATCTTATCATATTATCTCTATCAGATCTCACTTCGCAAGTGGCCTTGAAGGGATTGACAACCCCTTTATTGCATTGGTTGCGAGTTCTTGTTTGTTTGTGTAGGTGCGTGGGACTTTTGAGGAGCCTCCTACCGGATTGATACCTTGGTTCTCAAAAACTGAGGGAAATACTTACGCTACTATTGTTGCATCACCCTTTCCTCTTCAAGGAAAACCAACGCAAGCTCAAGACGTAGCAAGAAGGATTTCTGGCGCCGTTGCCGGGGAGGTCTTCGCTCAAGTCAAGACATACCAAGTACCCATCACAAACTCGTCTCCCTTGCATTTACATTATTTGCCATTTGCCTCTCAATTTCCTCTCCCCCAATTCACCCTTGCCGTTTTATTTGCCCTCTCTTTCCCAATCTCCTCTCTCTTTCGCTTGCCTTTTTGTTTGCTTCTGTGTTGGATTACTTGTCGCTATGGCGATAATACCAAATTGTGTGATTTCTAATGATTTCCTTAGTACTCCTATTGCTCTTCTTAATGATGTTGAGTCTTGTGAAATCAATGCTGCTATGCTGAATCTTGTTATGAAAGATCAATTCTCCGGCCTTCCTAGCGAAGATGTCGCTACCCATCTAAACAACTTTGTGGATTTGTGTGAGATGCAAAAGAAGAAAGATACGTATAATGATATTGTTAAATTGAAGTTATTTCCGTTTTCACTTAAAGATCGTGCTAAAGTTCATTTTTGCCTAAGAATAGTATTGATTCATGGAATAAGCGCAAAGATGCTTTTATCTCTAAGTATTTTCCTCCCGCTAAGATCATCACTCTTAGGAACGATATTATGAATTTTAAACAACTTGATCATGAGCATGTTGCCCAATCTTGGGAAAGAATGAAATTGATGATTCGCAATTGCCCTACTCATGGTTTGAATTTATGGATGATCATACAAATTTTTTATGTAGGATTGAATTTTGCTTCTAAAAATCTTTTAGATTCGGCCGCGGGAGGCACGTTTATGGAAATCACCTTAGGAGAAGCTACTAAACTCCTTGATAATATTATGGCTAATTATTCTCAATGGCACACCGAAAGATCTACTAGTAAAAAAGTGCATGTTATAGAAGAAATTAATGTTTTGAGTGGAAAGATGGATGAACTTATAAAATCTTTTGCTACTAGGAGTGCCTCTATGGATCCAAATGATATGCCTTTGTCTACTTTGATTGAGAATAATAATGAATCTATGGATGTGAATTTTGTTGGTAGGAATAATTTTGGTAACAATGCTTATAGAGGAAACTTTAATCCTAGACCGTTCCCTAGTAATTCCTCTAATAATTATGGAAATTCCTACAATAATTCTTATGGTAATTATAATAAGATGCCCTCTGATTTTGAGAATAGTGTGAAAGAATTTATGATCTCTCAAAAGAATTTTAATGCCATGCTTGAAGAAAAATTGCTTAAAGTTGATGATTTGGCTAGGAACGTTGATAGACTTTTGCTTGATGTTGATTCTTTGAAACTTAAATCTACTCCTCCTAAGCATGATATTAATGAGTCTCTCAAAGCTATGATAATTTCCATTGATGAGTGCAAGGAAAGAACCGCTAGATTGCGTGCTAAGAAAGATTGCTTTGTAAAAGCGTGTTCTTCTAGTTTCCATGAAATTATTGATGTGTCCCCTATTAAATCTTTGTTTTGCAATATGAATCTTAGTAATGATGGGACTGGAGATGAGTCAACTTTAGTTAAAAGGCGTCCCAATGATTCAGAGTTCTTAGATCTTGATGCTAAATTTGGTAAAAGTGGGATTGGAGAGGTCAAGACTTTAAATAGCATTGAACCCACTATCTTGGATTTCAAGGAATTTAATTATAATAATTGTTCTTTAGAAGGTTGTATTTCCTTGTTGCAATCCGTGTTGAATTCTCCTCATGCTTATAGTCAAAATAAAGCCTTTACCAAACATATTGTTGATGCCTTGATGCAATCTTTTGATGAAAAACTTAATTTGGAAGTTTCTTTACCTAGAAAACTTAACGATGAGTGGGAACCCACTATAAAGATTAAAATTAAAGATCATGAGTGTTATGCTTTATGTGATTTGGGTGCTAGTGTTCCCACGTTTCTGAAAACTTTATGCGATATTCTAGGTTTCCATGATCTTGATGATTGCTCCTTAAATTTGCACCTTGCAGATTCCACCATTAAAAAGCCTATGGGAAGGATCAATGATGTTCTCATTATTGCAAATAGGAATTTGGTGCACGTAGATTTTATCGTTCTTGACATAGATTGCAATCTTTCATGTCCTATTATTCTTGGTAGACCTTTCCTTAGAATGATTGGTGCGATTATTGATATGAAGGAAGGGAATATTTGATTCCAATTTCCATTAAGGAAAGTCATGGAGAACTTTCCAAGAAAGAAATTCCAATTACCTTTTGAATCTATCATGCGAGCTACTTATGAATTGAGTGCCAAAGATGACACTACTTAGATCTAACCTCGCTTTAATGCCTAGCTAGGAGCGTTAAACGATAGCTCTAGTTGGGAGGCAACCCAATTTTATCTTTGTTTTTTGTTTTTGCTTCTGTTTAGTAATAAATTTATCATCTACCTTCTGTTTAGATGTGTTTTTATGTTTTAATTAGTGTTTGTGCCAAGTAGAACCTATAGGATAACCTATGGTGATAGTAAATTTGATTCTGCTGAAAAAACAGAAACTTTGCACGCACGAAAATAGTTTTAGTAATTCACAGAAACGTGCTTCTGAGTTGATTCGTTTTTATGTAGATCAATAGACAAATTTCCCAGGACTTCCTATTTTTGTAGGATATTTAGAGTTCCATAAGAACTCGAGAGTTACAGATTGCTACAGACTATTCTTTTTTTGACAGATTGTGCTTTTCGTGTGTTGTTTTCTTATTTTGATGCATCTATGGCTAGTATGTAGGGGTATGAGCCATAGAGAAGTTGGAATACAGTAGGTTTAACACCAATATAAATAAAAAATGAGTTCATTACAATAACTTATGTGGTGGTTTTTCTTTCTTGCACTAACGGAACTTATGAGATTTCCTGTTGAGTTTTGTGTTGTGAAGTTTTCAAGTTTTGGGTAAAGATTTGATGGACTATGGAATAAGGAGTGGCAAGAGCCTAAGCTTGGTGATGCCCATGTCACCCCAAGATATTCAAGAATAGCCAAAAGCCTAAACTTGGGAATGCACCGGGAAGGCATCCCCTCTTTCGTCTTTGTTCATCGGTAACTTTACTTGGAGCTATATTTTTATTCGCCACATGATATGTGTTTTGCTTGGAGCGTCTGGTATGATATTAGTCTTTACTTTTTAGTTTACCACAATAATCCTTGCTGTACACACCTTTTGGGAGAAACCCACTTGATTGGAATTTATTAGAATACTCTATGTGCTTCACTTATATCTTTTGAGCTAGATAGTTTTTGCTCTAGTGCTTCACTTATATCTTTTAGAGCACGGCGGTGGCTTAATTTTGTAGAAATTGTTGATCTCTCATGATTCACTTATATCATTTTGAGAGTCTCTTAGAAGAGCATGGTATTTGCTATGGTTATAAAATTGGTCCTAGAATGATGGGCATCCAAGTTGGGTATAATAAAAACTATCATAGGAAGTGAATTGGATGCTATGATCAATTTGATACTTGATAATTGTTTTGAGATATGGAGGTAGTGATATTAGAGTCATGCTAGTTGCATGATTATGAATTTAAAGAATTCTTGTGTTGAAGTTAGCAAGTCCCGTAGCATGCACGTATGGTAAAAGTTGTGTAACAAATTTGAAACATGAGGTGTTCTTAGATTGTGCATCCTTATGAGTGGCGGTCGGGGACGAGTGATGGTCTTTTCCTACCAATCTATCCCCCTAGGAGCATGCGCGTAGTGCTTGGTTTTTGATGACTTGTAGATTTTTGCAATAAGTATATGAGTTATTTATGACTAATGTTGAGTCCATGGATTATATGCACTCTCACCCTTCCATCATTGCTAGCCTCTTCGGTGCCGTGCATTGCCCTTCCTCACCTTGAGAGTTGGTGCAAACTTCGCCGGTGCATCCAAACCCCGTGATACGATACGCCCTATCACACATAAACCTCCTTATATCTTCCTCAAACAGCCACCATACCTACCTATTATGGCATTTCCATAGCCATTCCGAGATATATTGCCATGCAACTTTCCACCGTTCCGTTCATCATCCTGACACGCATCATCATTGGCATATTGCCTTGCATGATCATGTAGTTGACATCGTATTTGTGGCAAAGCCACCATGCATAATTTTTCATACATGTCACTCTTGATTCATTGCCCATCCTGGTACACCACCGGAGCCATTCATATAGAGTCATATCTTGTTTTAGTTTTGAGTTGTAATTCATGAGTGGTAAATAAATAGAAGTGTGATGATCATCATTATTACAACATTATCCCCAAATAAAAAAAAGGAAAGGCCAAAAAGAAAAAAAGAAAGGCCAAAGAAAAAAAAAGAAAAAAAGAAAAAGAAAATAAAAGAAAGGCAAAAAAGGACCAAAAGAAAAAAAATGGAAAATAAAAAAGGGGGCTATGTTACTATCTTTTTCCACACTTGTGCTTCAAAGTAGCACCATGTTCTTCATATAGAGAGTCTCATATGTTGTCACTTTCATATACTAGTGGGAATTTTTCATTATAGAACTTGGCTTGTATATTCCGACGATGGGCTTCCTCAAAATGCCCTAGGTCTTCGTGAGCAAGCAAGTTGGATGCACACCCACTAGTTTCTTTTATTGAGCTTTCATACATTTATAGCTCTAGTGCATCCGTTGCATGGCAATCCCTACTCCTCATGTTGACATCAATTGATGGGCATCTCCATAGCCTGTTGATTATCCTCATCATTGTGAAACTTTCTCCTTTTTGTCTTCTCCACACAATCCCCATCATCATATTCTATTCCACCCATAGTGCTATATCCATGGCTCACGCTCATGTATTTGCGTGAAAGTTGAAAATTTTTGAGATTATTTAAGTACGAAACAATTGCTTGGCTTTTCATCGGGGGTGTACAAGATGGGAGCATTTTTGTGTGACGAAAATGAAGCATAGCCTAACTATATGATTTTGTAGGGATGAACTTTCTTTCGCCATGTTATTTTGAGAAGACATGATTGCTTTGATTAGTATGCTTGAAGTATTAATATTTCTTATGTCAATATGAACTTTTATTTTGAATCATTTGGATCTGAACATTCATGCCACAATAAAGAAAATTACATTGAGAATTATGCTAGGTAGCATTCCACATCAAAAATTCTATTTTTATCATTTACCTACTCGAGGACGAGCAGTAATTAAGCTTGGGGATGCTTGATACGTCTCCATTGTATCTATAATTTTTGATTGTTCCATGCTATTATATTACCCGTTTTGGATGTTTATGGGCTTTACTGTACACATTTATATCATTTTTGGGACTAACCTACTAACCGGAGGCCCAGCCCGTATTGCTGTTTTTTTGCCTATTTCAGTGTTTCGAAGAAAAGGAATATCAAACGGAGTCTAAACGGAATGAAACCTTCGGGAGCGTGATTTTTGGAACAAACATGATCCAGAGGACTTGGAGTGGAAGTCGAGAAACAAGGGAGGCGGCCACGAGGGTGCCCAGCGTGCCCCTAGGGCTGGGCGCGCCCCCCACCCTCGTGGTCCCCTCGGGAGTCCACCGACCTACTTCTTCCTCCTATATATACCAATATACCCTGCAAACATCAGAAGCGACCACGAAAAACTATTTCCATCGCCGTAACCTTCTGTATCCGCAAGATCCCATCTTGGAGCCTTTGCCGGCGCTCCGCCGGAGGGGGAATCGATCACGGAGGGCCTCTACATCATCTCCAAGGCCTCTCCGATGAGTTGTGAGTAGTTTACCACAGACCTTCAGGTCCATAGTTATTAGCTAGATGGCTTCTTCTCTCTCTTTGAATCTCAATACCATGTTCTCCTCGATCTTCTTGGAGATCTATTCGATGTAACTCTTTTTGCGGTGTGTTTGTCGAGATCCGATGAATTGTGGGTTTATGATCAAGTTTATCTATGAGAAATATTTGAATCTCCTCTGAATTCTTTTATGTGTGATTAAGTTATCTTTGCAAGTCTCTTCGAATTATCAGTTTGGTTTGGCCTACTAGATTGATCTTTCTTGCAATGGGAGAAGTGCTTAGCTTCGGGTTCAATCTTGAGGTGTCCTTTCCTAGTGACAGCAGGGGCAGGAAGGCACGTATTATATTGTTGCCATCAAGGATAAAAAGATGGGGTTTATATCATATTGCATGAGTTTATCCCTCTACATCATGTCATCTTTCTTAATGTGTTACTCTATTCTTTATGAACTTAATACTCTAGATGCATGTTGTATAGCGGTCGATGTGTGGAGTAATAGTAGTAGATACAGGCAGGAGTCGGTCTACTTGTCACGGACGTGATGCCTATATACATTATCATGCCTGGATAATCTCATAATTATTCGCTTTTGTATCAATTGCTCGACAGTAATTTGTTCACCCACCGTAATACTTATGCTATCTTGATAGAAGCCACTAGTGAAACCTATGGCCCCGGGGTCTATCTCTTATCATATAAGCTTTCAATCTACTTTTATTTGCATCCTAACTTTTCCAATCTATATCATAAAATACCAAAAAATATATTTATCTTATCATATTATCTCTATCAGATCTCACTTTTGCAAGTGGCCTTGAAGGGATTGACAACCCCTTTATTGCGTTGGTTGCGAGTTCTTGTTTGTTTGTGTAGGTGCGTGGGACTTTTGAGGAGCCTCCTACTGGATTGATACCTTGGTTCTCAAAAACTGAGGGAAATACTTGCACTACTATTGCTGCATCACCCTTTCCTCTTCAAGGAAAACCAACGCAAGCTCAAGACGTAGCATCGGCTTCTGCCCCCACGTAGATAGTACGGGGGTGTTCTGGATAAATCTAAACACTCTTTACTCCAAAGTTTGGTCCTTAAAGGAGGTGTTTAGCGCAACGAACAAGGCAATCAGATTATGTGGCTTTATCACCCTCACTTAGCCATAGGAGTTTCACAATAGAAGTTTAGGCGCAGCCCCTAGTGTTCGTAAGTTCGAACTTGGGATGCTGTAAAACACCTGATCGGATAAGAAACCGATTCCTCGCATAATGCAGAAAAAATCTCTAAGGATTTGGGACCTCCCGAACAGCTGACCGGCTCTCGCCTCATCATGACAGTCAGTTTTCAGCTTTCTCTACTGAGGTGCTCATCCGGATGAACCAGGACACAATCACAGTAGTTCTCCCTTTACTACCCTAGCAGATATAGCGGAACGTAAGGTAGTAAGCACAGGAGCCAGGCAACCCAACTATTGACCAAAGACATGATTTGGAGCCGATGCATATGATGTTATAAATTCGGGGTGCCAAACTGTACTGTGAAAAAGTGTTCGGACTTTGTTGCCGTATGGGGGCGTAAGGAAGCCCCTGGCCAATTAAGGCGTACTAGAGTGTACGGGTGCAATTGATAAAAATATCAAAAAGGAAAGAGGAAAAAATGAAGTAATAGGCTAATGCCGCAGAAATTGGGCCACAACTATTTTTCATTATAATTTTATTAATACATCAAAGCATATTGATACAAGTAATGTGATAAGCAACAGGGCTATTTAGCATGCCACCACCAAGAGAGAGCTGCGTGCGGGTCCTAAAAACAGGTATAACGATCGTTTAAAGAGACCACCTAAAATTTCCCTTATACGTCAGAGCTCCTTGCCGTCTTGGTGTATTCGTCCCTCTATAGGTCCGTCGATCAGGTCACCGGGAAAGGTCTCGGGAAGAGAAAAACCTGAAATGAAAAAGAAAAAGTGAAGGTATGCGGGTCCAGGAGCGGTTAAGCCGCATTATGGACCATGATCTAGATGTGCCTCCGTCCATGCCCATGGTGTTTTGAGTGCGTAATTATGTATGCATGGTACCAATCTTGTCGCTTGGTCAGGACTAGGATGGAGGCTGGATTGCTAATCAAGCTCTTGACGAGCTGGACTGTCCTGCTGCAGGGTAGTTCGGACTCGTTTGACAGTGTCCGGGAGCTTGGCCGCCGAATTAAGGTTCTGCCTCAAAAGGCCGCTGTGTACTTCGGCTGCAAGGGTGGCGGTGTGCTCCTTGATACGCAGGGAGCATTCCGTGTTTCCATTGACTGTTATGACACCGCGTGGTCCAGGCATCTTGAGCTTGAGATAAGCGTAGTGTGGCACCGCATTGAATCGAGTGAATGCAGTTTGTCCAAGCAGTGCATGATAGCCGCTACGAAAGGGGACGATATCGAAGATCAACTCTTCACTTTGGAAGTTATCCGGAGATCCGAAGACCACCTCACGTGTAATTGAACCCGTACAACGGGCCTCTACGCCTGGTATGACACCTTTAAAGGTGGTTTTTGTGGGTTTGATCCATGAGGGATCGATGCCCATTTTGCGCACTGTATCCTGATAGAGCAGGTTTAGGCTGCTGCCACCGTCCATTATGACTCGTGTCAGATGGGACCCATCAATGATTGGGTCGAGGACCAATGCGGCTGAACCGCCATGACGGATACTGGTCTGATGGTCCCTGCAATCAAAGGTGATCGGGCAGGACGACTATGGGTTGAACTTTGGGGCAACTGGCTCTATCGCGTAGACGTCCCTGAGCGCGCGCTTGCGCTCCCTCTTGGGGATGTGAGTAGCATATATCATGTTCACTGTTTTAACTTGGGGCGAAATTTCTTCTGTCCCCTTGTGTTCGGTGGCCGGGGTTCCTCGTCATCGTCCTCACTTTGTGACCCCTTCTCCTTGTTCTCGGCATTTAACTTGTTGACCTATTTAAAAACCCAACACTCTCTGTTGGTATGATTGACTAGTTTATCAGGAGTGCCGTGGATTTGGCATGGATGATCAAGTATGCTGTCCAAACTGGACGGGCCCGGATTATTTCTTTTATATTGCTTCTTCCGCTGACTGGATTTAGAGCCACTGAATCCGGCATTGACCGTCGTGTCTTCAGTTTTCTCGCCATTGTTTTGATGCTTGTGTCTGTTACGTCGGTGCTTGTCGTTGCTATTTCTGGCTTCAGAACTGCCAGGTTCGCCTGTGTTGTTAGTACTACCATCTAGCCAGCTATCTTTTCCCGCACAAAAGCGGGTCATGAGTGCTGTGAGGGCAGCCATGGACTCCGGCTTTTCTTGGCCGAGGTGTCGGGCGAGCCATTCGTCATGGATGCTATGTTTAAAGGCTGCTAGGGCTTCAGCATTCGGACAGTCGATGATCTAGTTCTTTTTAGTTAAGAACCTAGTCCAGAATTTCCTGGCTGACTCTCCGGGTTGTTGAACTATGTGACTTAAGTCATCGGCATCCGGAGGTCTGACATATGTGCCTTGAAAGTTGTCGAGGAAGGCATCCTCCAAGTCCACCCAGCTGCCAATGGAGTTTTCAGGCAGACTGTTCAACCAGTACCTGGCTGGTCCCTTGAGTTTGAACAGGAGGTATTTGATGGCGTGAAGATCATCACCGCGGGCCATATGAATATGAAGAAAATCCTCAATCCATACCGTGGGGTCTATTGTGCCATCATATGATTCGATGTTCCCGGGTTTAAACCCTTCTAGGAATTCATGTTCCATTACTTCGTCAGTGAAGCAAAGGGGGTGTGCAGTGCCTCTAAATCGGGCCAAGTCGTGACGTAGCTCGGGTGGAGTTCGTCTGCGTATTTTGCCTGGACGTGGTTATGCTTGTCACGTCCAGCCGGAAGGCCATCGTCGCACATCGAGGCATGCCCCTGCAATCCATAGATTGATCTGGTCTAACCTGCTCTATTTTCCATGTCATGTCGTAGGTTATATGTGCATCCCCTAGCTATTGTATTTCTGTTTTTACGGTGAGATCGTGCGGGCTGGTGTTCGGCTCGAGGTGTCGCTTTGTCCCGGCCGCGTGGTGGCCGGTCAGCCACATTATGCGCTGGTAGGATGGGCTCCAGCGCCTCGTCATCGAACTATGGTAATAGTTTGTGCTTCGGGTAATTTTTTGTAGGGCGCTCAAGGCCGTATTCCTCGGCTGCCAGGACATCAGTCCATCTGTCATTGAGCAGATCTTGATCAGCCTGAAGCTGCTGCTGCTTTTGTTTCAGGCTCCTTGCAGTGGCTATTAGCCGGCGCTTAAAGCGCTCCTGCTCGGCGGGGTCCTCAGGCACGATAAAGTCTTCATCACCGGGGCTCACCTCGTCCTCGGAGAGCGGAAGGTAGTTATTGTCCTCCGCGTCTTCATTTGTGGCCTGTTCATCAGGGCTAGCTTGCCCATCATCTCGTTCATCTTGTTCGGATGTTGGCTCCACGGGATCTTCATTGTCTTCGGCATCGTCCAGAGTGTTATTTTCTCCTGTGTCAGTACTGCTGTTTTTTCCACGACGGGGTTTAGAGTGGCACCATGGTCGCCGGCGCTTTGGCTGTATCTCAAGAGGTTTCTCCTCAACTGGATCCTTCTCATCATTGCAGTTGTTCTCTTTTGGTGTATCCACCATGTATACGTCATACGAGGAGGTGGTTGTCCAACGCCCTGTAAGCGGCGGTTTCTGTGCTTGCTCCTCTCCGGCATCGTCGTCCATACCGTCGATGTGTTCGGAGTCGTAATCAAGCATGTCGGTTAAGTCTTTGATAGTGGCTATGCAGTGGGTGTGAAGCGAAATTCTCCGTCATCAGCTTCCAATTCGAGCCAGACATAGTTCGGCCGAGATTCTCCTGATAGGGAGAGGGCTCTTAATGAGTTCAGCACATCGCCAAAGGGCGAGTGCCGGAAGATGTCCGCGGAGCTGAACTCAACGATCGGCGCCCGATCAGGTTCGATGGGCACGGATGCACGCGGTTTGGAACCTATGGTCGGAGACGAATCCGAGGTTTCCAGGACACATGGCCCACTCGAGGTTGGATCTGTGTGCGGCTCTATTGCCGCTGAGTCTGCGGCTTCCATAGCGGGGTTGAGCATCCCGTCCTCGGATGGCGCGACCTGCTCCGGATCTAGGGCCAGAACGGTTGTAGGTGCTATCTCCCGAGCATGGTCCGATGACAGATTTAGGTCATGTTCATCGTGGTGACAGGGAGCGGCCGTCATGGGCTCGAATCCGTCGAAGATCAAGTCTCCGTGTATATCGGCCACATAATTCAAGCTTCCGAATCTGACCCGATGGCCAAGGGTGTAGCTGTCAATCTGCTCCAGATGGCAGTGCGAAGCCGCCGAACACGAAGATATGTCCGGGGGGAAATCTCCCCCTGGACTGCATTGTTGTAGATGATTGATGGAGCCAACAAACCTTTCGGTGAAAACACAGCGGAACTCTCAACGAAAGCACCAATGTCGGTGTCAAAACCGGCGGATCTCGGGTAGGGGGTCTCGAACTGTGCGTCTAAGGCGATGGTAACAGGAGACGGGGACACGATGTTTACCCAGGTTCGGGCCCTCTCTATGGAGGTAATACCCTACTTCCTGCCTGATTGATCTTGACAAATATGAGTATTACAAGAGTTGATCTACCACAAGATCGTAATGGCCAAACCTTAAAAGTCTAGCCTATGGGATTATGATTATGTCCTGTGGACTAAACCCTCCGGTTTATATAGACACCGGAGGGGACTAGGGTTGTACAAAGTCGGTTACAAAGAAAGGAATCTACATATCCGAATCGCCAAGCTTGCCTTCCACGCAAAGGAGAGTCCCATCCGGACACGGGAAGAAGTCTTCTATCTTGTATCTTCATAGCCCAACAGTCCGGCCCATGTTAATAGTCCAGCCGTCCGAGTACCCCTTAATCCAGGACTCCCTCAACGGTGGCGAAGCGGGTGATGACCCCGACGATCGACGGTGGGCTGGCGGCCACGGCGGCCGATGATGGGGTGGCGGCCATGACCACCACCTCCCGCATTCGGGCTGCGATGGCGGAGCGAGTGATGGCCACGGTGCACGGCAGTGGGGTGGCGGCCACGACGGCCACCTCCTGCCTTTGGGCCGCGACGGTGGAGCGGGCGATGGCTCTGGCTTTCGACAGTGATGTGGTGGTAATGGCAGCCAGCAACAGCTACCGACAGGCAGCGGCACTGGAGTGTGTGGTGGGTGTTCCACATGCACCCATCAGGGGCGCCACACGCACTAGACTACGTCGAGGACTGCACTACCGACGCGGTGTAGCCTCCCAGCTGGAGTTGTCCTCTGATGACGGCGGAGTGGCTGAGCGACGACGACGGACCGGTGCCATTGGCGATTGTGGGAGAAGCAGACGCGATAAGCTACAGGGAGGGAGGGGAAAATGCGACGCATGACTTGCCGGCCGTGAGGGTTTATATAGCAGCCGGTAAGCATTGGGATTTGGGGGGATTTTACCGAGTCGTGTGGGAAGCTTGCGCAGGAACCTGCGAGGTTGCGCGGGAATGGGCTCACCGACGATTCATTGGCGCCACTTCGAGCCACCGTTTGGCCAAAAGATTGCTCTATAAGCCATCTCCGGCAGCCAGGTGACAAGACGTGCGAGAGGAGGACGAAAGGCCACATACACATACGGTTAATAAAAAAACGTTTGCGATTTAGTTACCTACTATACCTCCGTCCTGGTTTATAAGTAGGATTTAACTAATAAATATGAATGCATGTCGCCAAAGATTATATCGTTGGATTCGTATTTGAACGTAGTTTCCAATTATATAATTTTTATAACATGCATTGACATTTTGTTGATTAAATTTAAGGGCAAAGTATGGAACATAATATAAAGGGGACTAATAGACCAAGACGGAGGTAGTAGCACACGGCCGTTCTCTACGCAGTGACGCAACTGTCGGCCGGCTTGTAGGCGACCATTTCCTGCATGTTCAAACTGCTCTATGTGTGTGGTTGCTTGTGGTTGAGGCGGCTGCGATGCGCTCTGCTCGCGTCCTGCCACGCGCGCTCTGCTCTCGTGTCCCTTCGTGCGCTCTGCCCTCATCCCTCCACGCGCGCTTCCAGTGTTTGGGGCCGGCGCACGATCAGGCGTGTTCGTGCGCATGCGGTTGCACCGGGTGCGGCGTGATGATGCAGTTACTCTGCAACACCTGTCATGCGGACGCGCCAAGAATCCAGGCTTCCCAGCCCCCATTTATTCTTGTGGCCATTTACCTTCATCTCTCACGCCACACGACACAATAAGCACACCCACGACGACACATACAGAGAGAAAATCCAGCGGTTCCAATGGCGCTCCCCGTGGCTCCAATGGCGCTCCCAGCGGCTGACGACGACAACGGCGGGAAGTTCACCATGCATCACGTAGTGGCCACCCACATGAGGGGAAAGGCCCTCTCAGTGGTGTACACGAACAATCCGGTCTCGGTGGAGAGCTCCATCCAAACTATAGAGCAGTTGCTTGCCAACGACAAGTACCAAGTGGTCGGCTTCGACCTCGAGTACACCATTGGTTGTGTCGGGCACGATCAGAAGGTTGTCGTCGCCCAGTTGTGTGCGCGACATGACATCCTCGTCTACCACTAACACCTGGCCACAAGGCCTTCACTACAAAAAAAAGACACATCCGTGACATTTTGGGCCGAACGAAAAAAATGTTGTCATACATATGACACTTCTATGACGATAATTGTGACAAAACCCGGTATCATCATAGATGTGGTGGGCTCATACTTCTATGACAAAAAATCATGACAGAAAATGGGCTTTTCATCCTGGGCGGGCCGGAGACGCAGCTGCATGACATTCTTTGGGACGTCCATGACGGAACAAACCATGGTAGAAGCGAGGGGGAGGAAAATTTTGGGGAGTTGCCGGTTACGGTGGGAGAGTGATGCGTGTTTATCTCGTACAGGTACGCGCGTGTGTGCGAGGCGTTGGCTCTAACTGAACCCAAGCAAGGCGTTGTGCTCTAACTGAACCCGAGCGATTGCACTGCAGGCTACGCATTACTGAACCCGAGCGATCGATCAATGGCTGTTAACTGAACCCGATGGAGTGATTCCTTCGCTACTGCTGCTAACGGAAGCCGGTCGATTGGATGAACAGTGAGCGTTGCGGGGGGGTGGATGGACAGTGAGCGGTGGCGTTGCCTTTGGATGAACAGGAACCCGTGGTGTGGAGGGTTGGATGAACATTAGACGGTGGAGGGGTGGCCATGGAGGGGTGGTTAAACAGGACCCCGTGGTGTGGAGGGCTGGATGAACAGTAGACGGTGGAGGGGTGCCTGTGGAGGGGTGGTTGAATAGTAGCCGGTGGAGTAGCGCGCGGTGGAGGCTGGATGAACAGGAGCCCATGGAGGCTGGAGGAGGTCGACGGTAGCCCGTGGAGGCTGGAGGAGGTCGACGGTGGAGATGAACAGTATCTCGTGGAGTCCCGTTTTGCGGTACGCCACACCCCTCCCGATGAACATGACCCCCGTTTCGACCGTAGCGCTCCAACACAAGTCTGTTTCGTCCATTTTGCGGTACGCCACACCCCTCCCGATCAACAGGACCCCCGTTTCGACCGTAGCGCTCCAACACAAGTCCGTTTCGTCCGTTTTGCGGTATGCCACACCCCTCCCGATCAACAGGACCCTAGTTTCAACCGTAGGAGGTCCGTTTCCTTCGTTTTGCGGTACGCCACACCCCTCCCGATGAACAGGATCCCGTTTTGAATGTGGCAGGTCGAACACAAGGCCGTTTCCTCCGTTGTGCGGTACGCCAGGCCTCGTTTCCACCGCATGTTCCGTCCAGGCCCTCCCGATGAACACGACCACGCATTCCGTTCCGACCCAGCCGGTTGGCTCCCACGCGTTCCGTTGCCTCCCGATGAACACGACGCATTCCATTGCCTCCCCATGAACACGACGAAGTTGTTTCTCCATTCCGACCCAGCCATGTACGTATGTGCGAGTAGGCGTTCGAGACCCTGCCCATATGTACGTACGTGGCCGTATTTCCTTTCTTGCACCCTCTCCGCTGTACGTACGTGTACATGCTACGTGCACGCCTTTACTACAACACGTGCGCGCCTCTACAACGACCAGTATGTACGTACACGTTCGCGACCAGAATGACAACGCTACGTACGCTTCGACCAGGTGGGTCCCGACTGTCAAGCACTTCCTTGCGTGCGAAAATGTAGCTGGTGGGTCCCAGCAGTCAGAGGGGCGAATCGTTTTTTTTTCCGGACGCACTTCCTTGCGTGTGAAGGTGTAGCTGGTGGGTCCCAGCAGTCAGGGGGGAAACATTTTTTTCGCGAAATACGGTGGCCCGTCCGGTGGTTCCCCGCTTTCAGGTGGAGGAATAATTATTTTCCGCGTAATAAGGAGGCACTTCCTTGCTACGATCGTGGACCCAGCTGTCAGCCTCTCCACATACAGTCCACGTCCGATGGAAATCGTTCCTTGACCACGTTGATCACGCCATGCCGAGAGCACCAGGGCGGTGGACGACGGCGAGGCCTAGGAAGGGGACGACGGGGAGCCGGGGAAGACGCGGCAGTGGAAGCCCGCGCCGAGAGGAGTACGAGGGTTCACTGGTTCGGCTGGGTATGAGGCTGCCATCACCGTAGGGCCTGGCCAGCGGTGGGAATAGTAGGGGGCGGTGAGGCCTCCGCGGCAGCACATCCGGCCACGGGAGGAAGGAGCATGCGGCATGACCGGCGCTGCTTTGGGCGGCTGGAGCAAGAAGACCAGAGGTTGAAGAAGCACTACGGCCATTGGATGGACATCGTACGGTCATTGGAGCTAGAATCGTTTACATTGACTAAGTTGACAAAGCCCTCCGTCCCCATCAACTTAGTAGGCCCACAAGTCAGCCTCCCACCAAGGTGGGTCCCAGCTAGCTGGGGGGGTATTCATTTTTTTGTGCGTAATAAGGAGGCACTTCTGGTGGGTCCGAGCTGACAGCAGTGGGAACATTTTTTCGTGAAATACGGTGGCCCGTCGGGTGGGTCCCAGCAGTCAGGGGCAAACGTTTTTTTCGCGAAATACTAGTGGCCCGTCCGGTGGGTCCCTGCTGTCAGGTGGAGGAATAATTATTTTCTGCGTAATAAGGAGGCACTTCCTTGCGGCTGCCGTGGACCCAGTTGTCAGCCTCTCCACGTACAGTATTGTTCCGATGGAATTCGGTCGTTGACCACATTGACCACACCGCGCCGAGAGCACCACGGCGGTGGACGACGGCGAGGCCTAGGAAGGGGAAGACACGGAGCCGGGGAAGACGCGGTAGTGGATACCCACGCGGAGAGGAGTACGAGGGTTCACTGGTTCGGCTGCGCTGCCGTCGCTGCAGAATAACAGGGGGTGTGGGTGAGTGGAGTGGAGGGATGGCCTGGCCAGCGGTGGGAGTAGTATGGGGGCGGTGAGGCCTCCGTGGCAGCACAGCCGTCCAGGGGAGGCAGGAGCAGGCGGCATGATTGGCGCTGCTTTGGGCGGCTGGAGCAAGAAGACGAGAGGTTGAAGAAGCACTACGGCCGTTGGATGGACATCGTACGGTCAGTCGAGCTAGAATCGTGCATATTGACCAAGTTGACAAAGCCCTTTGTCCCCGTCAACTTAGTAGGACCACTATACTGGGTCCCAGCTAGCAGGGGGGTATTCTTTTTTTTGGCGTAATAAGGAGGCACTTCCTTGCGTGCGAAGATATAGCTGGTGGGTCCGAACTGTCAGCGGCGGTAATGTTTTTTTCGTGAAATATAGAGGCCCTTTCGGTGGGTCCTAGATGTCAGGTGGAGGAATCATTATTTTGCGCGTAATAAGGAGGCATTTCCTTGCGTGCGGCCGTGGACCCAGCTGTCAGCCTCTCCACATACAGTCCACTTCCGATGGATGTCGTTCATTGACCACGTTGACCAGGCCGCGCCGAGAGCACCAAGGCAGTGGACGACGGCGAGGCCTAGGAAGGGAACGACACGGAGCCAGGGAATACTCGGCAGTTATTTCCCATGCGGAGGAGTACGAGGGTTTACTGGTTCGTCTGCCGTCGCCGGAGTATAACAGCATGTGTGGGGCTAAGGATGAGTAGAGGGATAGCTAGGCCAGCGATGGGAGTACGGTGGGGCGGTGAGGCCTACGCGGCAACACAGCCGGCCGCGCGGAGGAGGGAGCAGGCAGTCCCGCCGGCGCTTGTTTGAGCGGCTGGAGCAGGAAGAGCAGAGATTGAAAAAGCACGACGGCCGTTGGATGGACATCCAACAGTATACAGGCCATCTGTGGAAAGCCTCAAATCTGTGGAAAACAGCATACAGCCCATCTGCCATTATTTCAAATAGTTTACAGCCCATTTGCTAATTCTTACGGGTTTTTTGGAGCCCATATTCTTTTGTTAGCATTACAGCCCATATTGTGGCCACGGTTAAAAAATTATACGAAATTTTGCATATGTCGGTGCGGTCTGAACTATTTTTAATCCCGAAATTTCGTGTCACATTCAGACTGATTTTAAAAATAAATGTATATCAATATAAAATCCAATAAATTGTCCACTCATGAAAATCAATGCAATTTAAAATCTCGAAATGAAAAAAAGATATTTGAAACTAATTGCCGGTTTGATGTGTTTTAAAAATGTACAACCCATTTCTCATTACTAATAGACCATCGGCCAGCCGAATGAAGCTCTCCTCGTCTAGCCCAACATGCCTGATAAAGTGACTTGACAAATCACAAAAAAACTGGGCTAGCCATTTTCAAAAAGAAAAAAAACTACTTGGCTGGTCTGTGGTAAACATAAAAGAAAAGCCTGTCTAGACAGGCCAGAGTGTCCCGCACAGCCCAGTTGACACCCTGCTTCCGTCTCAAAAACATATTAGATAAATGCCACTCCAATTATGGCGATTCATAAAAATGCAACTGTAATTTCCAAACTTTGAAAAATGCCACTACAAACTTTGAAAAACGCCACTGCAGTTTGCAAACTTTGAAAAATGCCACTCCAGACTTCAAAAAATGCCACTAGAAATGGCATGAAATGGCATTTGTCAAAGTTTGGAAATTGCAGTGGCATTTCTCGGAGGCATTTATCAAATTAACCCAAAACAAAAATAACTGGGCGAGCTATTGGGTCCCTGGTGTCAGCCGCTCGTTGTGCAATTCTCTCGTTTATTGACTACGTTGACAATGGCATGGGACCCAGATGTCAGAAATCCACTAGGACGAGCCATTTTTTTATTGGCTTGAAATAAGGAGGCACTTGCTTGCGTACTACCATGACCTTGGCGGGTCCCTGCTGTCATCCTTTCCACGTACAATCATCTCCTGATTGTGTACGCGTCAACTTGCTAGGCCCACAAATCAGCCTCTAAACCCGTGGAGGACAAATACAACCCATTTAAAAAAATAACAGCCCATTCAATACGTTCAAACGGAAAGTTCAACATTCAGAGCAAAGTAACAGGTCTGATCCACATATAGAGTACTGAACTTCCACGTTGACAACCATCATAGCCAAGTTAACTATCTACTCCCACTAGACAAGTACTAACTTACTCTTAGCTAACTAGACGATTCCGGCAGTACACGCTAAACGCCGGCATCGGCGTCCTGCACCTCGCCTCGGACTTGCCAGAGGTGCGATAGGGTGCGTTGCTCGCGCGCGTTGGCCCTTTCCATGCCGGCGTGGTCCACCGAAGCTTCGGCTTCCAAGCGGGAAACCCACTTGACGAGCTGGTAGTAAAAATCAGCATCGTGAACGCGTGCTTGCCCGACAGCCTCCAGGGCTATTTGCCGAGCGCCGGCCTCCACGTAGTCGGCCCAGTTGCGGGCGCTATGCTCGCTACTCAGAGTGTCGGTGCGTTGCTGCTCCATGTCCCACTGGCGGCGCAAATCGGCGATACGCTGCTCCTCCGCCAAGTAGTCGCGCTCCAACAACTCCTTCTCCTCCGCCATGCGGTCGCGCTCCAACAACTCCTCGATCTGCACATTGCCATCTAAAGACAGATAGAATGCCTCCTCCCTCCGTCTGCCTTCCGGTGAAAAACTGAACACTAGTTCCGGTGGTGACCGCCTCCGGTGTCGCCTACCGCGGACGGGCGGGGGCATGGCGGACGTGGCGAGCAACGTCGGGCTGGTGGGGGCTTATGAGGATATGGCGACTTGGGTCACGGTGGCACTAGAGAATGCCGGGAAACAGTACTTATAGGGGGAAGGTAGTGCGACGGTCATCGGAATTGACTGCATAATGGCTTAGCGCGCCAGCTTGCCGTGGAAAACTAGGGAAACTGAAATTATGATTGTGCCGTCCCATCCCGTCTAGGTTGCACGCCGGCATGGCGGTCAAACGAGTGCACTCGAATCATCTCCCTCCTTGTCAATAATGATTTCATGGATTTAACAAGCCCGCAACAATTAAAACGTATCTTTTTCGCATCAGTTAGCTGCCTTAATTATGGCAGGCTACATGCAGGCACTCAGAATCGCTCGCAGGCAGTACGCGAAGCAGCATGCAACGAGTCACAGCCGAGGGCACGCATGCAGCCACTTAAATCGCTGGAATTAATTAGGCTTAAACTTCTGCATGCCGTTAATTATTGCCATGCCTTGGTCTTGCTGCTTTGCTCACGGGACTAATAAACCCGGACGGAGGGAGTACCTTGGTTGGTGAGAGGTTTGAATTAATCCCTGCAAACCGGAAAGGAGGTACTAGTACGTGCGTGATCCGCTATTTATTCGTGTAGGATTGAGTAGGTCGTTTCTTGAATTGAGCCCTGCAAACCTGAAAGGAGGTAGTACGTGTGTGATACGCTATTTATCCGTGTAGGATCGATAGTGTAGCTTGTCAGTTTCTTCAGAGGTAGGCATTTTTATCCGTGTAGGATCGATAGTGTAGCTTGTCAGTTTCTTCAGAGGTAGGCATTTTTATTCAAAAAAATGCCACTTCGCATCTTGCGTCGCAAATAAAACTACCAGGTGCGCATTTGTAGGCTAGCTAGTGATCGATCAGTAACCTGTAAACACTGAGCAAACAGAAATAAGTAACTGTTAATGCATCTCAATGATTCACAGATCATATACAAATATGTAGCTCCAAAAGCAAAGATCAGCCACTTCGTATCTTGCATCGCAACTAAAACTAACTAGTACGATTTCCATACATAAGATCAACATGTTAATGCATCTCAATGATTCACATATCATATACAAATATGTAGCTCCAAAAGCAAAGATCTAGAAAAAACATCTGTTCTTCCTACTAACATGGATGCTTCTCTGGGCCAACATTCAGTACAGACTGAAAGACAAATTTATTTGTGAAGTCTACAATTCCTCTTGCAAACATAAGTGGTTTCACCAACAGCTGGAACCATGAGAATGAACCACACATGATGGAGGAACATCCACTGCAATATGATTTGGTCTTCCCTCGATCACACCGCGAGACTATTTTCGGAATAAAAACTTTAACTTAGGAAAAATGATGCCCATTGTATAACCAGACCAAAGCAATGAAGCACCAAGTGTTGGCCAGTAAATAGTACAGTACTACTTTTCTGCAGTCCATGAAGTGACTATCCAATCTTTGTGTCTATTTTCAAATGGCACTGCATGCAGTGACTATACTATTCTCTTATGCAGTTTAACCAAAATTGTGGACACTTTGTTTGTTTGCCAAATAGCAACGGGCAAACATCTCTGTCTGCACAAATATCAAGCAGCTAGTAAACATATACCACACCATGTTCGCAGTGATGGAAGAGGTGAAATCGATACAACCGAAATTGAGCATCCAATCATTGAATCCTGTCCTGCACCTCCAATGTAGGTCCACCCTGCCAATAAATTCACATGCAAACCACTAGTATTACTATCTAATGACAGTACAAAAAGAGTAGCAAGATAGTAGCAAACCATGTACCTTCGTAATGAACAACTCATAGTGCCACCAATTGGATATAAAGGTTTGGAAAAAAACATGCTCCTAATGTTGAACCAGTTGGACTTTTTGTGCAGCTCCACTAAAATTGAGCATCCCTGTTTGCATAGATATTGAAAGTGTGATTACTATAGAAGTGGCAATAGTTGAATCATAGACTCACAAATATAAGCATTCCAATTTCTTAATGGGAAAAGGTAGCAAGACTATTTCTAACCACCTGTTTGAAGGAATAAATAAAGCAACAGCGGCTGATGTCAGGAAGGCATACATAGTTTTTTTCTGAAAAACTGATCCATTCCTGACCTTTCCTCTTCTTTTAAGCAAATTTTGTGCAGTTCTCCTAAAATAAAATGGCATCACCGCCTTGACAATTTAGTTACACTGTACAAAAGGAAATGACTTAACATTACATCATGATGTCGGGTATGTAGTAGACAGGCATTAGAGACAAACATATAGACCTCTCCGATAACATAATGAACATTAATTTTAACAAAGGTGTGACTAGCTTTACCGGGATAATTTGAGTGAATTCTACACCCTTTGTTCCTTAATATAAGACGTTTTCGCGGTTCAATTTAAAGTACCAAAACATCTAGTATTTAGAAAAACAGGTAGTAGTTTTCTTGAGCACATATCTGGGAAAGCTTGCCACACTTTATTATGTCCATACGCTAATGCAACACCATTCGAATACTACAAATATACACTAATCCAGTGGCTAGTGCAACAGTAAAGTAATTAGTTTATTACAGGGTATAGTACAATGGTTTTACTGAACAGATTTCAATAAACTCTAGCACTAGAAGGTTTCTATAAGAATTAACAATACAAAATGTAAAGGTAACAAGTTTCAGCATTGGTATACTAGATGTGCATGAGCATTAAACCAAATACAAAAGTCTGAAGGTAACTAGCATTATTAACTAATGACAGTATAAAAAAATTGCAAACCATGTACCTCCAAGGTAAATATCATTTCGAACTCGGGGGGACCTTAAAAATTGCTATCCCAATCTTGATAATCGATCAAACATAAAAACTTGATCGAACGAATCAAGAGAACAGCCAGAGGAGGAGGTGACCACTCTTGACCTTTCCTCTTGTCTTCGTAATTGTCTGTGCAGTTTAACCAAAATAAAATGACATCAGCGCCTTGGCATTTTGGTGACACTGTACAAAAAAATTAATTTATCTCATGAAAGTGAGGTATGTAATCTATAAGCATTAACAGTGCAAAAATCTGAAGGTAGTAACAAGTTTCATCGTTGGTATACTAGCTGTGCAACAGCAGTAGAATGCCTTAGCTGAAAAATCTTTAATACATCCACAATCAACAGCTAACCCTGAAATGATCCAGTGACATTAAATGGCACTGCTTAAATTTATATGTGGCATTAGAATGAGAGAGGCATTAGTTAAATGTGGCATCACTTTAGCAGTAGCATTGCTTGACTTGACTGCTGGTGTTATACTAACAGCAAAAAAAGTGGCAATAAGAGCATGGGAGGCCCATTCAAACAGTGGGCGCACCAGTATGATGTACCTCTATGGATGCAGAGTGGTGAGGGAGGTATGGTTGCCCAGAGCAACAAATATCCAGGCAGCATATGTGGATTACGTCCCATTTTGTTCTCTTTAGCCACCTTTTTGCTATGTGAGGATAACAAACCGATCGACCTGGTCATTCTCTATTGTGTTGTCATGCCTTTCTACCCTTTTTCAACCAAGAGACACGAGACTCGTTCCTTAGCTACTGATTTTCCCCTTTTCAACCTAGATGCGGGTTCGATGCCTACTCTCTTGGACAGTACAGTCTCCCTTCCTTTCCTTATTCAACCCAGACATGCATTAGTCTGCATGAAGTAGGGTTTCCTTTAATAGTGCAAATTATGGTTTTCGTTTGCGTGGCCAGCAAAGCAGAGGATAGCAAATTGGGAAGATGGTGGAGTGGAAAAAGCTCCACATGCAACGACGTGCCAGATGGGGCAATAGAACAAGGGTATGGTTCGAAAAGAGGTAGCATACCTGAGGGTTGGCTGGAAGTGGCTTCGCTCATGGTTGTCATCCTCCGCACACACTACGGCAGCGATCCCGCGCGGGTGCTAGGTCTGAGAGGATGGCCTTGTCGTTAGTGCGTGACCTCGCTCGCCGATGACGAGTGCGTCAACGCTGCACGTCCTTTTCTTCCCCGGTGGATCTGTGACCACCGGTGAGGAGGGAGAGAGGGGCCGTCTTTTTTAGATCTGGAGAGAGGGTGGTAGTGTGAGAAGCAAGTGGGAAGCCCTTGGCAAGAAAGCGCTGAAGCTCTAGCCTATATATCTTCTTTATACTACTAGTACTGGAGGTGGAGTAGTGGTAGAGTAGTTTATATTTTCTCTGCGTATAGTACCAGTTAGTCATGCTTCAAAACTGAACCGCACACCATTAAAAAAATAAAGGCCGATAACTAATGCGGCACCTCGGGCCAACGCGGCTAGATCGCATTTTGCACGAGAAATTACACACCATGTTTCGTTGACATGTGGTCCCGTTCCACATATCAGTGAGATGACGGCGAGTAGTAGGAGTATTTCCGAACCGACGTGTAGGTCGGGGCGCCCCTTCATGAACCGTGGCAAACTAGCAACCGTCCACCGACACTTCGCCTTTCCCTCTCGATTTGGAACTACTGTCGCACGCTCTTCCTCTCCCTCCTCCATTTTGCTTCAGCCCTTCACCCTTTCTTTTGCCATTGTTCGATCATCTTCTCCATGGAGGGAACATGATGGAAACAACCCCGTTATTCCTGCCCCGATATGAAAGATGATGTGGTGGAGGAACTCATTGATCGGTGCGACGTCATCACCTTGGCTAGCATGGCAGGTTCGTTCAAGCCCATTCTCGACTCAACTAATAACATCATTACAAGGAACCCAAGAGTCAAGGAGCGGTTTGATCTCCCCTATCTTATTCGACGTGACCCTGATGACTGGCGCCGTCACGACGGAGGCCTCGCCCTGTGCAAGTTGATGCCACTTGATAATGATATGTATGATGTTAAGATGCCATCGCTTGAGGGCAAGGCTTGGACAGGCGCAAATGGAGATTGGGTTGTTTACATTGGGTCCAACTGCGAGTGGGAACTTGTGAATGTGTACACTCGTGACCGGGTTCCACTTCCAAAAATCTCAGTAGACTGCCCAGAGGTTGAGCACACCGGTATTGTACGCACGTTCAAATACAATCATGGTGACTGTCTTCTACGGAAGATGCCAATTTCTCGAGTCCCCAACCGCTCTTGGAATTACAACAACTATGAAGTTGTTGCTATCTTAGACAAGCTTGTTACCGTCGTCAGTGGTTTGACTGGATGGATATTGCTCAAAAATCAGTTTCTGTACATGGATGAGTACTGTGATGCAATTCAATACGAGGGCCTTGTGTTTGCTGCCACCACTCGTGGCACTGTTTTTGCATGGCATCCTCATTGTTTCGGTACGTTTTTATTCCACCGTAATTATAATTGTTTCATCCACATGCATGTGGGTTAGCAAGGCTGGTCATAGAGGGGAGTAACTTAGACTAGTAACATGCATATGTTACTAGTTTATGTTACTACCTCTATAGTGCATAGTATCTTAGATTAGTATCATAGGTGTTCTCATTTATTGCCATGCATGACACATAGTAGCATCACATTTATTATGGTACGGTATCTACCTATGTTACTATAACCATCTGTCTCTTCCTTAATTGCCTGCCACATAAGCATGTTTGCGAGTCCCAAGTGCATGATACTACTTATGTTACCCCCACTATGGCCAGCCTTACTAATTAACCTTCTTCTTGTGTTTCCAAGGTCCTGTGAACATTCCACCACCTATACTTGAAGTTTTATAACCAAGGGGGAGATTATGATGGTGATGATCACGAGCATGAGGACGAGCAGCGCCCATATACTATTTTGCGCCTGGCAACTAATTCCGATGGATCACCTCTTCTCGTGTGTATACAGCCCACTGATGATGTTAATGCTAAGGAAGCAGGTGTAGTATCCCATGGTCGCACTCTCCGGACCTATTCCAACACCCGTTGCATGGTATTCGGGATGGATACTAGTGTGCTAGCGCCAACTCCTTCTCCCTGGTACAGAATTGATAGTCTTGGAGAAAACTCGCTCTTCCTTGGACAAAACTATCCAATGATGGTGAAAGGCGATCCAACTATTGTTGACACAACGTTACTAAAATTTATGAGAAGCAATTGTGTCTATACCTCGGACATTTGGGTGGTTCCCTACCCTGGTACTGATGTAGTAGGCCGCTTCAGCCTGGATGATCAGCCCTGCGTTGGTCTCCAGATCGACAATGGATGGACAGTCCCAGAGAATCACTTGTGGTTCAAAGCAAGCATTTCCAACGCTGAGGAATGGTTGAGTTGAAGTTCATTTCATTGCTTGTTATTTGTTGTGTAGTGAAAACTTTATTATTTATAATGTATCCTCGTTGTCAATGTGGGTTGATGACCTGTTGTATGTAATAAAATGATATGCCTGTGATAAACTTACTAAATTTATGAATGGCTTTCGAGTTGCTTCTGTGAGTGAGTGGTGCGATGAGGCAAAAAATATATTTTCCGAATACATAATTGTATGTGCATTGCAACAGGTTATCAGATGAGGCCAATCAACAATAGTAGTACACTATTTCTACTAGCTTCACATGCTTTGCGCGTCGTGCGGGTGTTTTTACTGTAGCCATACTGTACTACATAACCAGCACCTCGAATCCTCGATACTAGTAGCATGTTCCACCACCAAATGTTCAGCAGCAGCAAGTCTTTGAGGAGAATCAGTTGGCAATTGTGCCCTATCAACCGCCGGTCATTCAGTATCATGAGATATTCATTGGCATGGCGCGTATTGTCGCTGGCCCTCCCCTCCCTCCGGAAATGATCTGGAAGAAGTCTTTCCAGAACCTGATGTTCGATTTCTCAGTGAAGGAAGTGCCCAGGTCTATGTTTTGCAAGCCGATGGGCGCAATCATTTATTCCAAGAGGACTTGGTCAATTGCTTTTGATGAGACTAAGCAGAGGTCTTGTTTGCATGCTTCTCTGCCTATGGTGGTGGCTGACAGAAGAGCGGTTGTGGTGAAGCGTCCAGTGGCCAGAGCTTTATTTGAGAACCTGCCTGCAGTTTCTCCCTCTGCATCTGAGGATGTGGCCCCTGATATAGCCGCACACTCAGTCTCTGCCACTTCAACACCTGCTTCTGCATCTACTGAATCAACACCTATGGTTTTCTCTGTGGAACAAACTGACAGAAAGCGAAGAGAGAAGAAGAAGCCCCCTCTGGTCGATTCTTCGTTGAGACGTTGCACTCGGAGCGCGGCAAAGTTAGATGGCTTCAAAAATGTGGTTTTTGAGCAGCTCTCGCTTCAGCCATCAAAGAAGCGCCCACGTGCCAAGCCCATGGAGGACAAGGCCCAGCCCACTTCTGCGGATGGCGCTGAGGATGATTCGACTGCTGCGCCTTCACACACTCCGATTCGAGTGCTTTAGGCGGTCGGCGCGGAGCTGGAGATCGATCCCTCTCTGCTGTCGGTGGATAAGCTTATGGCTAATCCACAGGAGGACTCGTCCGCATCTTCAGCTTAATGATTATGTCATCTTATTTGTCTCGGCCTCGGTTGCTTGTTATGCGTGTTCTCTATATGGTTGATCTGTGTCAGTTTGGGGAACTGTCATTTCGTGGCTCTGAACTATGTTATCTTTTGGGTCGTATGGCATTGTATGTCATGCTTTATATACTTCTATGCTCTTTGGTGATTAATAAATCGTATCAAAACGCGTAGTTGGAAGGTTTTATGTTGGAATGTCCGTGGCTTGAACTCAGATACACGACAGCGCTCTGTCAGAGAGAAAGTGACTGAGAGTCAATGTTCTGTAGTTTGTCTTCAAGAAACGAAGCTTTCTTCCTGCTCTCGGGCAACTATGAAATCCATCTGTCCTCACGGTTTTGATCAATTTGCTGAATCTCCATCTAGAGGTGCCTCGGGGGGCCTTTTGACTGCCTGGCGTTCGGATGTGTTCCATGGCACTCTCTTACATGCTAAACCCTATGCTATTGTCATGTAGTTTACTTTGGTCCATAACAATGAATAGTGGTTTCTGGTTAATGTTTATGGTCCTTGTCAGGGTGAACTTAGGGATGAGTTTGTCTCATGGATATACAATTTGGATATTGACCCTGGCCAATTGTGGATGTTGATGGGAGACTTCAATTTTATTCGTTGCTCTGATAATAGGAACCTCCCGGGTGGTGACATAAATGATATGTTTATTTTCAATGAAATTATTAGCCATTTGGGATTACTTGAGCTCCCCTTAAAGGGAAGACGGTTTACTTGGTCCAACATGCAGGACATGCCTCTGTTGGAGCAACTGGACTGGGTGTTTACTTCTGCTAGTTGGATTCACTCATATCCCATGACACAAGTGACTCCTTTGGCAAAAACTGCGTCTGATCATGTGCCTTGCCTGGTTAACATCAGTACATCCATCCCAAAGGCACATATCTTCAGGTTTGAAAACTTTTGGGTGCATCAGGCTGGTTTCTATGATTGTGTGCAAGAGGTTTCGAATCGTCTTTCTCGTAAAAAGCATATTGCAGCAGTTATTGTTGATAAATTAAAGGCTTTGCGGTTTGCTTTGAAGAAATGGCAGAAAGGTTTATCTCATATTAAAGGGCTGATTGAGAAATGTAACTGGGTAATTCTCTGGCTTGACAATCTTGAGGACATGAGACATCTTTCTAGGCCTGAGAGTAACTTCAGAAAAATCATCAAGCATCACCACGAGCACCTGCTACACATGCAATATCTTTACTGGAGGAAAAGATGTACTATCAGGTATATTAAAGTTGGAGAGGAAAACACCAAGTTTTTTCAAGCCATGGCAACTAAAAGATTCAGAAAAAATTCAATTGCTAGTCTGGTGCTGCCTGATGGATCTGTCACATCTAATCATGAGGTTATGGCCAGAGAGTTCTTGATTTCCTTCAAGAACAGAATGGGGATGATTAGGCCAATAGTTTTGGATGAGAACATTCTTTCATTGATACCTAGGGTGCAGGGCTTGGAGGTACTTACCAAACCTTTTGAGATTAAGGAGATGGAGCAGGTTATTAATGAAATGCCTATTGATAAGGCACCTGGGCCTGATGGCTTCAATGGTCTTTTTCTTAAAAAGTGCTGGCCAATAATCTCTGCTGATTTTATTCAGTTGGTGCAGGAGTTTCATGCTGGTACAGTGCAGTTAGAAAACCTCAATGATGCCTACATTACACTGATACCAAAGAAACCGTCGCCTGAGGGGGTGGGAGACTTTCGGCCTATCTCCCTTACTAGTGTTAGCCTCAAATTCCTTACAAAATTGGCGGCTAATAGATTTCAGCAGGAAATCATTAACTGTATCCATAAAAACCAATATGGCTTCATAAAATCAAGAACAATCCAGGATTGTCTTGCATGGACTTTTGAATATATCCATCAGTGCAACCAGTCTAAGCAGCCCATCCTTTTGCTCAAGTTGGATTTTGAAAAGGCCTTTGATTCCATTCAGCATGAGGCTATATTAAGGATCCTTGCTGCAAAAGGGTTTGATAATAGATGGATTTCATGGATTAGGCAGCTACTGTCTTCTGGCACTTCCTCTGTCTTTCTCAATGGAGTTCTTGGCAATCATTTCAAATGCAAATGTGGAGTTAAGCAAGGGGATCCAATCTCTCCTCTGCTTTTTGTTATTGCTGCTGACCTCCTACAGACTTTGATTAATAACCTTCTTCAGCAGGGTTTGATAAGCAGGCCTCTGCCAACATATGATCCTAATTCTCCAGTGGTACAATATGCTGATGACACTCTGTTATTCTTAAAGGCTGACAGGGACAATTTGGGGGCATTGAAGTCAGTGTTATATTCTTTCTCTGAGGCAACTGGTCTTCAGATTAACTTTCAATAATCTTCCATGTATCCTATTAATGTGATTGACCAGGATGCTATTGATCTTGCTGCTTTCTTTGGCTGTAAGTTAGGCAAAATGCCCTTCACTTATCTAGGACTGCCTGTTGGGACTACCAGGCCTAAAATTGTGGATCTTCTTCCATTAGTGGATTGTATGGAGAGAAGATTGACTGCAAGTTCTTGGTTCTTGCCTTAGGGAAGCAGGTTGCAACTAGTTAATTCTGTCATTTCATCTTTGCCTATCTTCTTCCTTTGTACTCTGTCAATCCCTCAGGGGATTTTGAAGCAGTTGGAAAGGATCCAAAGGCAGTGTTTATGGAGGAAATATGGTCAGGAGAAGGGTCATTCGTTAGCTGCTTGGCCTCTTGTTTGCAGGCCCAAAACAAAAGGGGGACTTGGAATCTTAAACCTGGGTTTGCAAAATGATGCTCTGCTACTGAAGTTTCTGGATAATTTTTACAATAAAATGGATGTGCCTTGTGTCGGTGTACTAGAATAGGGGTACCCTAGTACCCCGAACTTGTGCACGGGCAGTTGCAGCACCCCGCGGCAAGGCTTGCCGGGCTAACACAAAGATCCTCCGTGGTTTCCTTGGAGCCATTCAAGAACAAAGTATTTAAGCTCAGGAGACAAGGCCCCGGCAAGAGGAGCTTGCCGGGAAGGCCAACCGAGGCACTCCAAGGAACTTGCCGCGACGCGCCACGCGCTCCGGCAAGGCAACAAGGCCCCGGCAAGAGGAGCTTGCCGAGAAGACCAACCAAGGTACCTCGAGGCCCGGTGAGCGACAAGCCTCCGGACCCGACAAGATAACAGCAGCGGCAAGGCGCTTGCCGCGGCAGGCGGCCACTCTGTGCCCATGCTCCAGCGCATCCACCAACGTGTCGCTCTGGGGGCCTCTCCAGGCACGCGTGGCGGGAGGCTGTGCAGCCAGCGGTGCGCAGTGGCATGCGAAGCTGACAAGATCGCCATCGTGGTGAACGGTGGCGCCCCTAATGGTCCTTTTCTGCACTGTTTGGGCGACTCAGACGGGCATTTAATGCCCTTGTCCCCTGCCGTCAGGGTTAGGTAGGGTGCACTGTACAAGTAACTGTACCAACCACCTCACTTTTTACATTTGTACCCTTCTCTGCGTTGCCACCTGTCGGTGACCCCTTTAGCGTATAAAAGGAGGCCCATGCGCAACGCAGAGAGGGTTCGGTTGGACTGGTTCGGGAGGTTCGACTCATTCGTTCGCCAGAAAACACTTAGCTCCCGCGAGCAAGAACAGAATACAATCAAACAAGCAGCAGTAGGAGTGTTATCTCTCCGGAGAGCTCCGAAGCTGGGTAAACTGCTCGTGTGCTTCGCCTCGATCTGCTCTTCGTGCGATCTCCGCCCCCCGCCGAACTGAAAGGGGCCCGGTCCGCCGGCCCCATAGGTGTTCATGGATCAGTTTCCCCGACATCTTTGGCACGCCAGGTAGGGGGGCGTCGAGATTGTGTGAACCTGATCCGGTGTTCACACAAGCTAGATCTTCATTCCCTTCATCAACATGCCACCGAAGAAGAAGACTTCGGCAGCAGCCGCTCCGTCCACGTCACTTCCGCCACCGTTGGAGCAAACGGGTGGTGGAATGGACGCCGGCAGAAGAATGGACGTCGACGAGGAAGCTCATGATGCTGCCAGGTCCAAGAACAAGGCTGCACAAACCTCGCCGACTGTACATGTTCCACGCCACTCTCAGGAGGCGCAAGACCAACAGCGTCATGGCACTTGCAGTGCCATACGCATGATAGGCCAAGACCAAGCTGGTGGATCTCGGGGCGCTCAAGACCAGCATGCACGCCAGCGTGCTGGCACGAGCGGGGCACGGTCGCCTGGACGGGATACTGCTCCTTCTAACATAGTTAGAAGTCTGAGCACGTCCCGCTCCTCGCGCCGTCCGCCACTGCCACCCACCACTCCAGCAGAAGCTTTGGCGCGAGCTCAACTTCTCCTAGATTACCCTCCGACGTCGAACAAGATCGACGAATGGAGGGCCACCATTCAGAGTCTCATGGGCTACGCCAACGTCGACACTCCACGGCGGCCGAGCGCGTCACCGCCGCGGCAGGGTTGCCGGGCGCGAGCCGGTGGCGATGAAACGGGTGAGGTGCAACTACCATGCAATCACCACCCCGAAGGCCAAGATCGTCGACTCGCCAGATCCACTCCAATACTTGTCGCACCTAAGCCGCAAGAGAAGTTGCTGCTGTATATAGCGGCAACCAGTCAAGTGGTTAGTGCTGCGTTAGTGGCGGAGAGGGAGGCAGATGATGAGCCAGCAACCATGGCAGATGCATCAAGCGACAAGCAGGGGGCTTCGCCGACAAGCTCTGATCCCGACAGAGATGGATCTGCACAGGAGCATGACAAGATGCAGAAGAGAATGGTGCAGCGTCCAGTTTACTTTGTCAGTTCCCTTCTACAGGGGGCTAGATCAAGGTACTCTGGTGTGCAGAAGTTGCTTTTCAGCCTCCTCATGGCCTCGAGAAAGCTGCGCCATTACTTCCAAGCACATGAGATCACAGTCGTCACTCGCTTTCCGCTGAAGAGGATACTGCAAAATCCAGAAGCGACAGGCAGGATTGTCGAGTGGGCGCTGGAACTGTCAAGCTTTGGCCTCAAGTTTGAGAGCACTTCAACTATCCAAAGCAGGGCATTGGCAGAATTCATAGCAGAATGGACGCCAACACCAGATGAAGAAATTCCAGAGACGAGCATCCCTGTCAAAGAGGCAAGCAAAGAGTAGCTGATGTACTTTGATGGTGCCTTCTCGCTGCAAGGCGCCGGTGCGGGCATGCTGCTTGTCGCGCCCACCGGAGAGCACCTCAAGTACGTAGTCCAGATGCACTTTCCCAAGGAGCAAGCAACCAACAATACTGCAGAGTATGAAGGATTGCTTGCCGGTCTCAGAATTGCAGCAGACCTTGGGATCAAGAAGCTCATTGTCAGGGGTGACTCACAGCTTGTCGTCCGCCATGTGAACAAGAACTACCAGAGTCCATTGATGGAAGCATATGTTGATGAAGTGAGGAAGCTAGAAGAGCACTTTGACGGCCTACAGATGGAGCATATCCCAAGAGCTCAGAATGACATTGCTGATGGCCTGTCAAAGTGCGCCGCACTAAAGTTACCTGTGGAACCAGGGATCTTTGTGCTCAAGTTGACTCAACCATCCGTAACACCATCAACTGGACAAAGCAAGAAGAGGAAGTTGATTTCTGGTGACTACTTTCCGGCAGAGCTCCCCGAAGCCACCGCCAAGAAAGTCCCCAAGAACAACACCAAGGTTGCTGAGGGGCAGTCTGCTCTGGCAAGCCTTATGGTTTGTTCCGTTGAAGCAGACGCTCCCGACAAGTTTTGCTCCGGCAAGCTTGCCGGGGAACATCAAGCTCCGGTAGGGCCGCAAGTCCTTGCCGTGGAAGCGGATGTTCCCGCAGCAGCAGATGTGCCTTTAGTCCTTGTTGTCGAGACACAAGCTCCAGCATGGGCACAGCAGATTGTCCATTTCCTTCAGACAGGAGAACTTCCCGAAGAGCAAGAAGAAGCGGAAAAAGTAGCCCGGTAGTCAAGTATGTACCAGTTTGTCGATAGCATAATGTACAGAAGAAGACTCAGCGGTGTGAAATTGAAGTGTATTTGCCGGGAAGATGGACAAAAGCTGTTGGCAGAGATACATGGAGGCATATGTGGCCACCACATTGGCGCAAGAGCACTTGCCGGCAAAGCTTTCCGGCAAGGTTTCTTTTGGCCGACAGCCCTCCAGGATGCAACTACACAAGTAACCAAGTGTGAAGCGTGCCAGTTCCACTCCAAACAGATACACCAGCCAGCTCAAGCTCTCCAGACAATCCCTTTATCCTGGCCATTTTCGGTCTGGGGGCTCGATATCCTTGGCCCTTTCCCCCGAGCTGTCGGGGGCTTTGAGTACTTGTACGTCGCAATCGACAAGTTCACAAAGTGGCCGAAAGTGCAGCCAGTGAGGAAGGTGACAGCACAGTCAGCAGTCAAGTTCTTCAGGTCAATTGTTTGCCGTTTCGGGATCCCTAACAGGATCATCACTGACAACGGCACGCAATTTATGAGCCGCACCTTCATGCAGTACGGCCAAGACCTTGGCGCCAAGGTCTGCTTCGCTTCTGTTGCTCATCCGAGAAGCAACGGTCAAGCAGAGAGGGCAAATGCTGAAGTGCTGCACGGGCTCAAGACCAGAACTTTCGACAGGCTGCGCAGGTGCGAAAGAAACTGGATTGAGGAGCTGCCGGTGGTTCTTTGGTCGATCAGAATGACGCCAAATCGAGCCACTGGCCAGACGCCTTTCGCTCTAGTCTATGGAGCAGAGGCAGTTCTCCCCACGAAACTCGTATACGGATCGCCTCGAGTGCTCGCTTATGATGAGCAGGAGCAAGAATAGCTGCGACAAGACGACGCGCTGCTCCTTGAGGAAGATCGTCTTCAGGCTGCTGTACGAGCTGCTCGATACCAGCAAGCTTTGCGCCGCTACCATAGCCGCAAAGTTAAGGCCAGAAGCTTCGAGGAAGGCGACCTTGTTCTTCGGCGCGTTCAGTCCGCCAAGAATTCCAACAAGTTGACGCCGAAGTGGGAAGGCCCTTATCGGGTGAAACGAGTCACAAGGCCCGGCGCTGTCCGCCTTGAGACCGAAGATGGCATTCCGGTGAGCAACTCCTGGAACATAGAACATCTTCGTAAGTTTTTCCCGTAGGGCGCGGTTGCCGGAACCCGTTCCAGCAACCACCTTTTGTACAAGTCTTGCCGCTGTTGCATGTAATCCTTTGTACAAAGCCGGGCGCAGATCCCGTGCATAAGTAAAACCCCATGTGCTCCGCACAACTTGTCCATTTCATGCATCAGTTTCTTTCTTGCATACGTTATCTGACACTTTGTGCAGCACCTACATCCGGTAAGCAATAACGAGCCGAAGGGCTCCATATCATTATTTTCTCTTCTTTCTTCTCTTTCAACAAAGGAAAAGAAGGTTCCCTCGCACACAAGTTTGCCGGGGGGAAGGAGAAGATTGTGGTATGGACCAGGCGTCGTTCAAGCAAAGTTTTGCCTTGCCGGGAAGCAAACGACAGAAAAGCTAAGTTGCCAATGTTTGAGCAATCAGTTTTTAAATTTTTGAGTTATTTTCCTTGAACGACCCTGCTTTGTATGGAAAACCTATGCGCGGAGGAACCAACTCGTGGCTAGTTGCGCCCTTACTTTGTTTCGAGTCCGCTCAACAACTTAAGTGTGCTGCATCTAGTCGCGACAAGGTTTCTTGTCGGAAGCAGCGCCGCCAGCAGGCTGCTGAAGTTCCGCACTCAGCGCTCGCGGCTCGGGTGCCTGCGCCGACAAGTTCCCTAGAAGCGTAGGGTAAAAACATACAAAGGAAGGAATCTAGTAGAGGAAATAACATAGCAGTTGATAACAGAAATAAAGTTATATTACAAGATAACTTGTCGCAGCTCTAACAGACTGTTTTCATAACGTGATTAGCAGCGACAAAGGAAAAGAAGAAATGGGCGGCCTAGTCTACGCGGTCGCCCTCAACCCTCTTGATCCCGCTCACCTTGTCCACAATGGGTGCGACAAGGGCCTTGAGTGCGTCCCGATCGGCGTCTGGCGGCAAGGACTTGAGGACGTTGGTGAAGCTGAGGCCTGGATTGCGGAAGTCCACCTTCATCAGCACCTTCTGGAGAACCCCGGCGCGGATTTTGCATGACTCGTCGGCCAGCTGCTTTGGGATCCTCTCCCGGAGCCGCTGGAGTGCCATCGCCACGCCCTTGAAGAACAGGCTGCGCTTGGCGCTGGGTTGGAGATTCTCGTCGGAGGGATACCCAAAGCCCTCCATCCCCAGCTGCGCCAGCTCCTCGTTGATGACTGCGGCAATATTCACCAGACCCTCGGTCTAGTGCTCCACAGTGTCTCTGAACGAGTTCTGAGTAACTGCGATGCTCTCCAGCAGCGCCTTGTCAGCTTTGACCTTCTCCGACAAGGTTTTCTCCCGCTCCTTGGCGGCCTCCAGCGTCTGCATCAGTGTGGCCAGCTTCAACTCCAGGTCCACATTGGAATCCTTGGCGGCGCTGAGCTCCTTGCCCCTCTCAGCGAGAAGACCTTGCAGCTCACCGTGGGCGGCAGCATCCTTCTCATGCTCACGCTTGAGCGCGGCAAGCTCCTCGCCGCTCTTCCCGATATTGGCCTCTAGCTGCGCCACCTTCTCCTCCAGCTCTTTCTTGGCGGCCTCTGCGATCGCGGCAGCGTCCTTTGCTTCCTTGAGCGCCCTGCCAAGTGCTTGCTCGCGCTCGGCAAGCTCCTCCTCGTAGCTGTCGAGGTTGGCCTTCCGCTGCACCAATTCTCCTTCTCGCGCGGACTGCTTCTCGACGGCCAGCCTTTGTTCCTCCTCAGCTTCGACCTTCTCGAGAAGGAAGGCCGTGCGCTCCTCGTCGAGTCGCTCCCGCTCCTGTGCCAGGGACCGGAGAGCCTCTTGATTGTGGCCCCGGAGCTCCTCCGTGCGCTTCTCCATATCCACTCCCGCCTTCGCGACAAGCGCTTCTCGGGAAGCCAGTTTGGCTTGTCGGGCACGGTAGAGTGACTGCAGCTTCCGCAACAGCTGCTCCTCCTTAGGCTCGCCACTGCTGCTGCTGGGCGCGTCGACCAACGACAGCCCGGCGGAGGCGAGCAGCTCCTCATTGAAAGTTTCCCCCTCGACCGGCGCCCTGGAGCTCGACGCCTAGGGTAGCTTGATGAAGTTATCATCGCCGGCCTTCAAGTAGGCGCCGGGCTGGGGCTCTTCAGAGCCTGGCTCCGCGGCAGCAGCGGAGGGATCAGCGGTCGGTGCAGCGCCTGGCGCTCCTGCAGCCTCAGGGCCGTCAGTGCGATCGCCCGACCCCTCGCCGGCTTCTGCGGCGGCAGCCTTGGCGGCCTCTTCGCCGGCAGGCTCAGCAGCACCAGCCCCTTCTTCGTTGACGGCGGCGTCGTCGTTGCTGCCACGCGCGCCTTCCTCGCCGGCGTCCTCTATCTCCATTAGCTCTGCGGCAGATGGATCTGAAGAACGAAGAGGGAGGAAAAAATCAATCAAAAATCAGAAGAAGAAGAACCCAAGGGAAAGTTTTTGGACAAGGGAATTACCTGTGCCAAGACCTGCAGTTGCGGTCTCGGCCGCCGCAGGATCGACGGTGCTGCCCCTTGCCAGAGAGTCCTCCCTTGCCGGGGAGCGCTCCCCTACCGGGAACCCCTCCCTTGGCGGCGTAGTCGAAGCAGATGGCACTTCAGGACCAGCTTTCGGGCGCTCCTGATGTGGCTGCTCTGCTCCTACACAAATCAACAAGCAAGATATCAACAAAGGAAAAAGCACTCATGCGCGCCCGACAGCAGAAAGCTAACTATGAACTTACGCTGGGGGCTGCGCTGGGGGCTGCTTTGAGGAGTGGTTGCCGGGTCCGTCAAGGTGGTCTCAGACCCACCCCCTGCCGACACGGTGGGGTCATCTTCGATGACAATCACCGTGGCCTTGGCCCTCTTCGCCGCTCTCTGGGCCAGCGTCCTGAAAAGAAAGGAGTCTAGATTGAAGCAAGTCAGATACAAGATAAAAACAGCAAAATTGCAGAACTACAAGAGCACCAAAGAAACTTACTCTTCTTCCTCCTCGTCGGAGCTGAGCGCGGAAAGATCAAAGTCCGGCTCCCCTCTGGTGCGGCGAGGCGGAGGAGTAGGATCCCTTGCCCGCTTGGCGGGGCGGTGGCGGTGGCCCGGGAAGATCCCGCTCCAGTTGCCGCTACTGCGTGAGGCGCTCCCGCGGCAACATTGCTTGCCGCGATAGAGCGTGTCGCACGGCTCGGCGGCTATTGACCCAGCTGCCGCCCCGCTACGTCCGCAGCCCTGCGAAGACGCCTCCTTGGCGGGGCCGGGGGCTCCGCCTGCGGCAAGCTTTCTGAAGGCTCTGGCTCTTCCTCGCTGGCATCGCTCAGCTCGGCTTCAGAACCGGCAGGCTCTTCCTCGCCAATGAACTCCGCGCGCTCGGCAAGGTTTGCCGCTTCTGCCGCCTCCGCCTCCTCCACAGTGAACTCGAACATGCCCGCGGCAGCTGCGGCCGCAACCTCTTCCGCCCTAGTGGCGCTGCGCTGCAGCTCCTCATCGGTGGTGTCACGGGTGAGGCTCTTCTGCTCATCAGCGTGGACCGGCACTTCTTCCAAATTGTCGAAGAACGCTTACACGACGACATCTGCAGGCTCTTACCAAGTTGGAATGATTCTGTGTGAATCGCACAACGACATCATGGCGCGGATCCGGTCAAGCGAAGAATTATTGCACAATGGAATTACGCCCCTCGGCAGCGTGAATGGGTGTTGGGGGTCGCGTTTGAACAACTCCAGGAGCATTGCATCCAGCTCCAAGACGGTGAAGTTGTAGTTGAGCCCCGGCCGCAGCCTCATGATGTCCGCCGAGTTCTTGAATTCCCAGGCGGGCCTCCCCCTCTCCTGCAGGGGGGCGATGCGGTGGCAGAGGAAATCTGCGCCTACAGCGCCTATAGTGAGCCCGGCAAGCCTGAGGCGAAGGATCCTAGTAATGGCGATCTTCAGCCTCTCGTCTTCCGGGGCCATGTTGCTCCAGTCATTGCTGCGCACTATTGGAGCTTGGCGCACGGCGGTGAAGGGCTGCAGATTCTCCTCGACGATCCAGCACTACACCGCTCTCCACTCCTCCCACTTGCTGCGGAGCTCACCCTCCAAGTACGCCTCCTTCTTGCCGACTCTCGAGATCCAGGCAATCCCTCCGGCAAGTGGCTCTCCTCTCTCTACCCGAGGTATGAATAAGTGGCGGAAAAGGGCAACACTGGGGTGGACTCCGACAAAGTTTTCACACAAATGTGTGAAAACTGCCATGGTCAGAACGGCGTTGTGGGTGAAATCAAGGAGGCGGAAGCCGTAGGTGTTCATGATATCGCAGAAGAACTCCGAGAAGGGCGGGCAGAGCCCGCAATAGAAGAACAGCGCGAAGAATGGGTACCCGTTTGGAGCCAGTTCCGAAGCAGCGGCCGGGAGTACCCTCGTGCGCGGATGCGCCCGCGTCTCCGTCGCCCAAAAGAGGTAGAAGTACTCCCTCAGCTCCTTCATGCCGAGCTGGGGGGAGAAGATCGCCCGCTCCTTCCGTAGCGCCGCGAGCCGCTGCGCCTCGGCCGACTTCACGCCCTTTCCCTTGTCGGCTTTCGGAGCCATGGCGGAGGTGGTGGGGGAGGTCGACGGCGTTGGTGATGCTGGTGGCAATGGGGGGCGGAGTGCTGCTCTCTCGGCTTCGAGAAGAAGGGGGGGAGCGGCGGAGGTTCGTGAAGATGGAGTAGTAGCAACCAGCGAGGGGGAACGAACTGCCCCTGTTTCCTCTGCTTATAAAGAGGGACGGGGCAGACGTTTCGCCCTTCCGAATAAAGAACCACCCACGATCTCTCCCACGACGCCGCATTTAACGCGTGCCGTTAGGGGAGAGCGCAGTGGATACGGAGCGAGATTCGGCGTGGCCCAGTCCGCGTGTGCCCGTGTTCTGTCTTGGGCCTAGCCCAACAGCGCTCGGCACCGTGTCTGGCCCAGGCCCGGGGGCTCCTGTCGGTGTACTAGAATAGGGGTACCCTAGTACCCCGAACTTGTGCACGGGCAGTTGCAGCACCCCGCGGCAAGGCTTGCCGGGCTAACACCAAGATCCTCCATGGTTCCCTTGGAGCCATTCAAGAACAAAGTATTTAAGCTCAGGAGACAAGGCCCCGGCAAGAGGAGCTTGCCGGGAAGGCCAACCGAGGCACTCCAAGGAACATGCCGCGACGCGCCACGCGCTCCGGCAAGGCAACAAGGCCCCGTCAAGAGGAGCTTGCCAGGAAGACCAACCAAGGTACCTCGAGGCCCGGTGAGCGACAAGCCTCCGGACCCGACAAGATAACAGCAGCGGCAAGGCGCTTGCCGCGGCAGGCGGCCACTCTGTGCCCACGCTCCAGCGCATCCACCAACGTGTCGCTCTGGGGGCCTCTCCAGGCGCGCGTGGCGGGAGGCTGTGCAGCCAGCGGTGCGCAGTGGCATGCGAAGCTGACAAGATCGCCATCGTGGTGAACGGTGGCGCCCCTAACGGTCCTTTTCTGCACTGTTTGGGCGACTCAGACGGGCATTTAATGCCCTTGTCCCCTGTCGTCAGGGTTAGGTAGGGTGCACTGTACAAGTAACTGTACCAACCACCTCACTTTTTACATTTGTACCCTTCTCTGCGTTGCCACCTATCGGTGACCCCTTTAGCGTATAAAAGGAGGCCCATGCGCAACGTAGAGAGGGTTCGGTTGGACTGGTTCGGGAGGTTCGACTCATTCGTTCGCCAGAAAACACTTAGCTCCCGCGAGCAAGAACAGAATACAATCAAACAAGCAGCAGTAGGAGTGTTATCTCTCCGGAGAGCTCCGAAGCTGGGTAAACTGCTCGTGTGCTTCGCCTCGATCTGCTCTTCGTGCGATCTCCGCCCCCCGCCGAACCGAAAGGGGCCCGGTCCGCCGGCCCCATAGGTGTTCGTGGATCAGTTTCCCCGACACCTTGGGTTCAGTTAATATGGGATTCTTATTATTTTGAACGAATTCCTCATGATACCACCCTTTGTGGCTCTTTTTGGTGGACGGATGTTTGCAAATTGATGGATAATTTCAGAGCAGTTACTGAGGTGGATGTTCGTAGTGGAGATACTGTGTTATTCTGGTCTGACTATTGGAAAGTTGGGAACGGCAATGTGCCTCTTCAAGATCGATTTCCTAGACTATATTCTTTTTGTCTCCACAAAAACCTTTCAGTCAAGGAAGTCTTTATGACTGGCAGCTTGCAAGATCTCTTTTACTTGCCCCTCACTGCACAAGCTTATCAAGAATTTCAGCAGCTTTCAACCCTAATGGGATCTTTCCATTTGGACTATAGCTGCCATGACTCTTGGGAATGGAGGCATGGAAAGAAGTCTTCTTATACTGCAAAAAAGTTTTATGACTTTGCTTACCAGCCAATGGTAGCAAATCCCATTTTGATCTGGATTTGGAAGTGCTGCTGTACTATGTCGATCAAGATGTTTGCTTGGCTAATTATAATGGACAGGGTTAACACCAAGGACATGATTCAGAGAAGGCAATGGAAGATTAAGGAGGGACCACAATGCGTTCTATGCCCAACAGGGATTTTGGAGGACAGAAACCACCTTTTCTTCCTGTGCAACTTCAGTGCTCGCGTCTGGAGCTATCTGCAGATTGAATGGAAAGACAGTGAGGACATGGTGGAGATTGCCTTCCATGCTAGAAAGGAGTTCAACAAACCTTTCTTTGTGGAGGTGGTTTTTACTGCTTGGTGGAACATTTGGAAGGTAAGAAATGACAGAGCTTTCAGGAACATCAAGCCTTCCTTCAGAGCATGGAGATATGGATTCATTCATGATCTCACTCTGCTTTCCCATAGAATCAGATAGAAGCACAAGGAGGCCTTACTTAGATGGATTGATTTCCTTCCTCCTTGAGGGGAATGGTTTTTGTTCTCCTTTGTATATTTGTATATATTAGGACAACACTACTTGTATAGCTTTCTTTTGCTTTCTTTTCCTCATCTTGAGGATACCTTGTACTACCTTTGTTTTTCTTTGCATTAATAAAATCCTGTGGGGTGCAAGCCCTGCAGTCTCCAAGGTAAAAAAAACTATATAGTACTAAGTAGTAGGAGTAGTAGGGTGGCATGGGCCAGAACAAGCATTCACGTCCAGGAGTACGGCACACGCCACCAGCACGACTTCCATCTGACACCATATTTCTTGGAGTCCGTGCTAGAGCAATCTCTTCAACCTCATCATTTCTCTAACTCAACCATCATGCGGCGGGCGAGGTGTGGGTTTGCCGATAGTCGGTTTCCTTAACTGCGGTCCCACTTGTAAGGCCAACTGCAACACACGACCCCAAACGGACCTCTGTTTTGCACGAACTCCAACGATAATTTTGACTAGAAAAGCAAGACCAAAGAAAACAAGAACCACAAGAAGACATTTTACTACTCCTCTAAGTTGGATTAGTGCCTTCTCGATGCATTCATTGTTGATCTGCGGAGGCTCGATCTTGCGTGCTTCTTTCTTCTTCGAGTGTAAAGAAGTAGACGTTTCTTCCTCGCATCTAGTCTCATGTCTAGCCTCTATTCTAGTACTCCCTCCGGTCCGTTTTTCTCTGCGTCTAAGCAGCAACACGCATAGCAAGTAGGAGTATCAACAAGTGCACTAATATCATCTATAGCCTTTGTGATAGCTAAAAGTGATAGAACATCTACTAAATTGCGCTCTATCAATATATGGATGTACCCTTCTTCCCAATACAAAAACTTGCATCCATTCTACTCCCTCTGTTGCATAGTACATGCCTTCTATTTATCAAAATATATATGTATCTAGATATGTTTTAGTATATAGGCACATCCATTTTTGGACAAATGGAAGTCAAGTATTTTGGAACGGAGGGAGTACACAATAAAAATTTTAAGTTAGCACAACTAGTCTAACCCGAGAGCACAACCAAAGATTTGGTCAGGTTCTTCCTCCTTTTGCCGACATGTGGGACATCCAGCATCCAGGTCGTGTCATGAAAGAAAATAGAGTGGTAGTTGAAGCCACGAGATGTGCATCTTGGGTTAAACTGTAAATAGAATCTTACTACTCTTGAGTAACTCCAAAAGTGGCCACCGAAGATCTTTCTTGGATTTGTTTTTCATCACCAGCACGTCGAGGTGAAAGATGTGCAGGTTCAGTGGGTCCGCTTGCGTTTTCACTGACATGTGGGACCGCATGTGAGCAAACAGATGATGGGCTCCGCACGTCCGCTGGCTGGCTGAGAAGACGGATAGAGGAGTGTTGAGCACAGACTGCAGGAAATTTGTTCTACGTAGTGTACCTTGATATAGGCTCGATATAGTGGGGTGGCATGGGCCATAACTAGCATTCACGTCTAGCAGTAGGCACACGCCACCCACACGAGTCCCATCCGATACCAATTTTCTTGGAGTCTGTGCTACAGCCATCTCTTCTCCCTCCTGTTTTCTCAGCCATCGCGCGGTGGGCGGGGTGGGGGTTTGCCGATAGTCGGTTTGCTCAACTATGGTCCCACTTGTAAGTGAAAATGCAACACCACACGCATTCCCGCTTGAGCGGTGTGCCGGACCAACCATGTGGGGGTGTGACGCGAACATGGCAGGCTTTTCCTTTTGAACTCGTAACTTGTAAAATTTGGTTCTGCTCCATGGCGCGATCGATAGATAGAAAATAAGGATTTTGCCTAGAGTAATGAGAAGTTTGGTTCTGGCGCCGTTCATGCATGGAGTACGTACGAAAATTATGAAGTTGATGCGAAAGGTAAGATAATTACTATAGTATCATATACTACTACATGGATTTTACGGAAAGATAAAAATACATACAGATCCATCAACGACATCCTCACGCCCTAGTGCGCCGGGTCACCAACTGACGTGCGAGGAGTAGTGGCGTTGGCGGCAAGCTCAACGTGCTTCTGAACAGTGCCGTCAAGGTTGCCCTGCGGTCCAAGAAGGCCAGCGTCCTATCGTCCTCCTCTTGCATGCGCGTAGACGTGGGTGATTATGTCCATGGTGTCTTGCTGTGCCAGGCACTGCGCGACGAGCGCGACCTCAAGGTGGACATTCTCCAGCGCGACGGCGGGCAGTCGCAGGGCCACCAGTGCATCGAAGAGGTTGTCACCATAGTGGCCGTTGAGGGTGGCAGGCATCACAGAGCCTGGGCACATTGGCTGAAGGCTTACGTCAAAGTCGTCCGCTAGCTTCTTGACGATGGTGGACTTGTCGAGGAAACCGACAAGGACCTCGTCGAACAAGGAGACGAAGCTGTTGTCCAAGCGGCCCCTTGCCCTGCCGGCCTCAAGCAATACTACCTAGAGACGTTCCTCGTTGTCAGGCCGCAGGCCAGCGTCATGGACCATCTGGCACAGCCAACTGATGCTCACGCTCATCGCCTCCATGGGTCTAGCTTAGCTTCTACTACCTCCGTCCTGGTTTATTGGTCCCCATTGTAATTCGTGTCAAATTTTCACCACAGATTTAACTAACAAAATGTTTACGCATGTTACTAAAAATTATATCACTGAAAACTATGTTCAAATACGAATCCAAAAATATAATTTTTGTTGACATGCATCAACATTTTGTTAGTTAAATCTTTGGTCAAAATTTAGCACAAATTACAAAGGAGACTAATAAACCAGGACGGAGGTAGTAGTAGTCAACTGATCTTGCGATTCAAGTGATCACTCTTACCCTTGGTTAGCGTGCGTAGGTGCGTAGGATTTCGTACTACTCCTCGGCCCTCTACTGCACCTACCTTTGGCTGTATGATAGGTGGGCCAGCCACCCCCTGGGCCCACGTGTCATTCACCCAAAGGCAGTTGCTGTAAGTCAATGAAGTTGCGCCCCCCTCCATGCTGGTGCAGTATAGTCATCTCACCGGACCTCTAGTTGGGGCCAAACGAGAGAAGTTTGATGTTTACTGGTTTATTGGTCCCCTTTGCATTTTGCGCCAAGTTTTGACCTTTGATTTAACTAATAAAATGTTAATGCATGTAAACAAAAATGTTGTGTAAGTCACATTACGAAAACCAAATAATCCCAAAACACTTAGGAACGGTGCATTAACTCATGCCTTGTTTCTTATTTCGTGACATATCAACCAATGAGAGATGTGGGCCATGCATGCTTTCAATGACTTGAGACTACCAAACATGACATGCAATGGTTAGTTCATTGCATGTAATCATATTAAGACTCTAGTTAGCAAGAAAACATTAAGTTCTCTCACCGATAGGAATAAAACACCATGTATTTATTTACAGAGGGAGTAGTACATTTTTTGTGACATGCATTACTAGATATTACTAGTCAAATACTAAAATCCAGATGGATGTGGTAGTACTCCTAAATCTAGAAGGTGGTGCTACTAGTACTAGTAGTAGTACTACCAATGTAGTACTCCTAGGAGTACTAGCACTGTACTACCCGTTGGTCAAATTATTACGTGTTGCTCCTCACAGTGAAGTGACAAGACCCTGCGCCGGAGATGACACCTGAGTATAGGCGCCGTGTTCGGCATACCATAGTCAGCCTCACCATGCAGTCACTATCATCATGGCTGTAGAGCTAGCCTGCTTACAACTAGCCCTGTTCGACATAATTTCCCGTGCGTAGATGCCCGTGCATTGCACGGAACACCAAGATTGGGGGTGGACTGCTCCGGTAGCAGCCATCGCGCTAGCTTTTTCCACGGCCTTCTAGATGTGGTGGGGAGGAGATAAGGCTGATTGTGAGAGACAAGGAGTTGTTTGTAAATAGGGAACAAGTGCGGGCATCTTTTTTGCAAAAATGGAGAAGCTTGGTTTGTATGCGTCAGATCTAGATCCGACGTCTATTGGTGAAAGATGGGAGGCACAACATCATCACCAACTCAGGACCTGTTTGATTCACAGGATTTTGAAAATGCAGGAATAGGACACGGCAATATTACAAGTTTCAAACTGATATTACAAATGTTAGGAGTAATGCTGCACCTAGGAAGAGGGAATTACTAGGAAGTTCACGTAAGAACTTTCGTTACTTTAGGTGGATGCAGCGTTATCGTACAAACTAAAATCCACTGCCCTGACAAGTCACTAATGGGCAAATAAGTTTTCGAGTCTCTGGCCACTTGATGTTTCAAAAACAAATTCAGCTTCTACGGAGACTTTGTCATTTAGGCTTAGACGCTTGCGGTGATCAGCACGCCATTCATTGTTGCACCAGAGAACGCCAAACCTCATTACCTTGAGCACACATGCCTCCAGAACAAAGAACCTGGCCAATTTAATCTTAGATGTGCTACCTCGGTAGTCGATCAAATCAATTTCTGTAAGATGGAGATCAAGGCATTCGATGAGATTGTTATAGTGCAGCACATTTTTCACTTTCGGGTATTTTTTTATCTGCAAAAGAAGAGAACATCGTTAGGACCCCAACTCAATGGCGATGTGGAGGCTAATGAACCCGTGGATCTGCTCAAGACGAAGGTACTCGAGCACAGTACAGATGCGGAGCAGGTGCTCCATAGCCTTCTTTGAGATGACAACGTCAAAGAGGTCGAGCTGCTTGAGTTGAGGGAGAAGAAGGGTAGGCGCGGCGTTAATCTCGGGAAGATAGCAGGAGCTGAAGCTGGCGCGGCGCAGTGTTGGCATGAGGCGGAGCGCGGACGGCAGCAGAGAGCGACATCGTCTAGCTTCAAAGCTGAGCTCCTCGAGCTGATCTAGGGCGGGGGATAAGAGCCACTCGTCGAACTTGGGTTGGACCTTGCAGTTGGTACTGAACATGCGGATGTCAAGGCGTCTGGCTGGCCCAGGGTGCGATGAAAGTATCTTGGAGACTGCGGCCATGCGTTTGCAATCCCCATCGCAGAGGCAGCTGTCGACGGTGAGATTGAGGGGGACGCAGCGCCAGAGGGGGCGCCACCGCCGGGAGAGTAGGGCGGTCCGCACGGCAGATTTGGTGGGGAGGAGGCCGATGATGACGAGCAGCATGTCGTCGGGAAGGCTGCTGATGAAGTCCACGCTCGCCGGATGCGGTTTTGGCTCGAGCGGCCTCCGCTTGTTGGCTGCCTCGCTGTCCATCTCAACCGGCGGCGACGCTAGTGTACACGTGTGCTGGTGTGTGTTGTGTGCTGGGTGTGTGCGAGTGCGTCCTTCTGTGCATGCCGCTTCGCAATGGTGAATTGTGCGCGAGTGTGTCCTTCGCGCGCAAGAAGTTTGTCCTCAATGCACCCTCAATTTACTAGCATGCGGGGTGCTACCCCGAGTGGTTTCAACTTTGTTTCCTTCACCGCGTGTCAGATGGGCCTCTAGTTTACTTATTTTCACCCACTGTCACATGGGCCAGCACACCAAGATATAGAACACGAGCTGACAACGCAACATGTGGATTGGTTGACCGGTCATCTAAACAATATACAGAGCTATACGCTGACACAGTGAGCGTATAATCCATCGGTATAGAGAGTTCGAGTGAGAGGGGAGGCCCGTGAGCGATAGCAGAGAGAGAGAAAGAGCTACTCCCTCCGTTCGATAATGTACTTACAACATTTTTTTAAATTCAAACTTTTGAAACTTTGACCAAGTTTATAAAGAAATTACTTATATCGGCAATACCAAAGATAAATGATAGTATGAAGTAAGTACATGTTGTGATGAATCTAATGATCGTTCCAGATGTAAATTTTTTTCTCCACATATACCTAGTCAAACTCTTCTGAGGTTTGACTTTTCAAAACATCCATATGCTTATGGACGTGAGAGAGTCCCTGACGAGAGAGAGAGAGAGAGAGAGAGAGTGAAAAAAGTGTGTGTGCATGTGTGAAAGAGACATGGACAACACATGATAAAAGTGGAGAAAAAGCGTGTGTGTCTTATGCAAACATATCACACATGCATCTTCGACAACGGAGGCAAGGTGAGGAGATAGTGTGTGGTTGTTTGGAACCGAGAGAGGAAGACCCCTAGCACGTGGCCAAGAGGGGTCTGACAAACAAGGGAGAGAGGTCGAGAGAGACGTACGGAGAAAATGCAGACATGGGGAGGAGAGAGTGTATGTTTGTCATAGAGAGATCCCCTGGAGATCATGATGGGACTACATGGGTGGGAGATCGAGTGACAAGGTGTGTGCGCGATAGAAGATGCCCCGAGAGATATCGAGATAGACGTATGGATGGAAGGAGACAATATGTGTGTTCCTGATGGCTAGTAAGAGATAATCATACTTAGGAGGGGGGGGAGTGCTTGCGCCTATGGCCCTATTTGGATACTCTAACACAGTTAGAGGTTAGAGTTAGATTCTAACCCTGAACTAACTCTAAGTAAAGAGGTGTTTGGATGGTAGGGTTAGATGGAGCACGGATACGGCGAGGCACCTTCACGGGCGGTGCGAGAGGGAGGGAGGGAGAGGACGAGAAGCTTCGAGGAAGTGGGGAGGGATCTGCTGCGGGGAGAGCGAGAGAAAAAAGTGTTTATTAGTGGTCCCGAGAAGAACTAACCCAAATAAGCACCTCTTGGATGGGTTAGTTTTTTTGGATGGGTTAGATGCATCTAACCTAAACTAACCCTCCTGTTTGGATCTTTTTGGGTTAGTTGACTCCAAACTAACCCAAACTAACTCTAACCCATGGTCCAAACAGAGCCCATGATGGAGTGAGGGATTATGGTACTTAGGGGGGTGCGTGTCACATGGAGAGAGAACAAGGGCGGAGAGTGTTGGATGGTTCTATATGTATAGTGCGAGCGAGACATGTGTATGTGTGAACCAGGGAGATATAAGGCCCGTTTGGCTTGCGTTGTGAGCATCTTTTGTGTGGCCTGGGGTTGTGGCTGGATTTCATGCACGCTTGTTTGGTTGCTACCCTGTGAAAAAGAAAGCATGCCTGGGCTGGGTTCCCTTGCACTTTAATTAGCCTGGCTGAACTCCAGACACTGCAAGTAGCCTGGCCCAAGCGACCGATTTTGAACGCCTGATCGTGCCTGGTCGTGCGGCCACGAGGCTAACAGCAACATGGATGGATATTAGCATTAAATAATTGATGCATGGATTGATTGATGGGACGTTGATGCTTTGCCTGGCCCAGGCATGAACCAAACGCTTCGGCATCACACAAGCCTGGCCAGGCAGAAATATTTTACATCTCATGTCCACACCAGGCAGTACCGACCATCAAGGCATGAGGGTCAGGTCACGAACCAAATTGACCAATAAAGTTTGAGAGAGATTGAGGAGCCCCGATAAGGCTGAGTGGTGCGTCAGATAGCTGAGAGGGGAAAGAGATATTCCATCCCCTCGATAATGCAGTGCATGTAAATTTTTTAGAAGTCAAACTTTGGAAACTTTGATCAGGTTTACGCAAATGTTATTTATATCTACAATACCAAAGATACATCATACAAAACTACATCTCATGGTGAATATAATGGTATATGTTTGCCGTACTAGATGTAATTCTTTTTCTCCATGTACATGGTCAAACTTTGTGATGTTTGACTTTTCAATAAATCTATGTGCTATGGACGGAGGTGAGTGCCTCAGTCGAGACAGATCAAGTGCGTGTGAAGGAGAATGAGTAAGTGTGCAAAAAGAGTATGTGTGTGAAAGAGAAAGTGACAACAAACGGTAAATTAGAGAGAGAGTATGTTTTTTCATTTCTTATGCGAACATATCACGCATGCATCTCCGAGATGGAAAAGCGAGGCGAGGAGATACACGAAGATAGCTAGTGTGTGATTGTTTGCAACGGAGAGAGACACCCCTGTAGCACATGTCCAATAGAGGTCTGGCCAACAAGGAAAAAAGGATGAGAGGGACACATGGATGGCATGGACGCATGGGGAGGGAGAGAGGGTGTGTTTGTGATAGAGAGATCCCCTCGAGATTGTGAGGGGACTATATGGGTGGGAGATCGAGGGAGTGCGTGCGCGATAGAAAGATGCCCCGAGAGAAATCAAGATAGACCATGCACATGTTTGTGATGGAGACTAAGATTAGCTAGTCATATACATATAGGGGGACTGCGTGTGCCTACAATTGAGTGAGAGACCATCATACTTGGCTAGCTGGGCATGAGATTGTGTGTGTGTGCATGTGAGATGGAGAGAGAACGATGGAGAGAGATAGAGGTTTAGATGGGCCTATCAAGTGCAAGTGAGATATGCATGTGTATGTGTGACCCAGGTGGATGGAGAGTTTGAGAGAGGGGGGAAGAGCTCCGAGACGACATAGTGGTGCGTGAGAGAGTTACGGGCAAAGAGCCAAGGAATTTGTGTGCGTACGATGAGTGCACCCAAGATATCTATCTTGGACTAGCTAGAGTATCATACATAGTGTGCGAGAGAGACCTATAGATGGTGTATATATTAATGCGGACTAGAAAGACCCCCCCACACACACACAGAGAGAGAGAGAGAGGGAGAGGGACCAACAAGGTTTTTGTGTCGGATGCGTGCGACAGAATTGAAGATTGTCAGCGAGAGAGTGAGATAGAGCGCGCGAGAGAGAGAGAGAGAGAGAGAACATGAGTCCGGGGGAGGGGGAGGTCGCGTTTTATGCATCAAAGACTGATATAAACCATGTTTCAATATAAACTTGCATTCAAATATTTAAATTGGAGAACATGTTGTCTGCAATCCACACATGAACGGATATATGCGTATATCAAACAAGTTCATTAATTTGACTTTCAACATGTTCATGGAGTACTATAATACTGTACAACATGCTACTTGATTGAGGTGTTCAATTTTGGATTTAGTTCACTATTTTGACCTACTGAACGAGCTAGTTCATTGAATCGATATATTTCATTTTGGGTTTGATTCGCGTTTTTGAGTGGGTCAACTATTTGTCATATAGTAAATCGCTAGCAACGAGCATGTAAAAGCACATTACTCCCGAGCATCATCTCTCCATTTGAAAAAGAAGTGGTAAGCTAATATTTCAAAATTTGATTCGAATCGACTTGGTAAGGTAGACGTGGATGCTCGTTCTCCCAAAATTTGAACGAACCGTTAAACATCCTCTCTGCTCGGTGGAATTCGCCCGAGCAAATAAATGGGAGACGCGAAACTACAGTCCTATGTGGGACACGCATCAATTGGCCGTTGTACATCGAGGGTAGGTTCATAACTTCATCCAAGCGCGCCTTCTCCTCGGCCGAAATGACATGTGCCGAATAATTCATAAACCATGGTCGGCAAAACACGCTCTCCTCGCCCGAAATAGCTCGCGCCCACTATTTCAAAACACGCTCTCCTCGCCCGAATTCGCTCGCGCCCACTATAGTTCAAAACACGCCCTCCTTGCCCGAAATCGCTCCCGCCCACTATTTGGGAAGAAGCAAAGCTACTCTACTATCTCCAACCCTCAGTACATAGACCCAAGCCGAGAAGCCTATAGGCAAGGGTAGAACTGTAACTCCCCCTCACATTTTAGACAAATGCGTCCGTAAGACATGGTTCCACTCCCCTCCCAAT